>NC_087203.1:108495156-108542656 GCF_015104395.2 Macrobrachium nipponense | reverse complement strand
CACCGCTTCTTCTCCCCTCCTCCTCCTCCTTCTTCTTCTTCTACTTCTTTCTCTCTTCCTTGTCCTTCCTCCTCCTCCTCCTCCCTTCATTCTTCTTCTTTCCCGAACCTCCTCCTCCTTCCTCTAATTCTTCTTCTTCTTCTTCTTATTTCCCCAACCTCCTCCACCTCCACCTCCTCCTCCTCCTCCTCCTTCTTTTTCTTCTTCTTCTACTTCTTCTTCTTCTTCTTTCCCCAACCTCCTCTTCTTCTCCTTCTTTTGTACCATTCGCGTGCCTTCGGCAAGCACTAAAGGAAGGCTGTTGTGGGCTCAGGGAACGCGCAGAGTCGAATCTCCTCACCTAAAGACATATTACCCACATTATTACGCCTTCTGCGGTAATATCTTAGTCCGGCCCAAGGCATAAAGCCACGATTTTGCCAAGTCCTTCCAAAATCTCCCCTAATCCACCTCCCAAATCCTACCTCTCCCCACTCCCCACTCCCTCCCACTCCCCACTCCCTACTCCCCAACTTGCCCAGCCTGAGAATTTCCTACGAAAGACCCCCTGGGGAGAAAGCGACGCTGCCACTGGAGTAATTTTCTGGCAAACAGGGAGAGGGGCCCGAAGAGAGAGAGAGAGAGAGAGAGAGAGAGAGAGAGAGACTGCAAAAAAAAAAAAGCCGTTGATGCTGTATCTCCAGCAGTTGCAACAGTGCTTCTTTGGCTGTTTTATCATCATTGCAATTCGCAAAATTAAATGGGGAGAGTTCTCATATCCAGTGATGGTGTCGTATCGAGTTTTCATGTCTTTTTCCAAATTGCCATTCTCTACTGTGCCCAGGACTGAAGCCTTTTTAGTAAGATGTGTTAAAACGTATAATTTTCTTTCCATGTTTTGTGATTGTGAAGCGACTTAACTCTGGGTGCATTTATATCCGTCGTAATCCAGGTCACTGTTGATTTATTAGCTTCGTCGTGATGGAGCCCTCTGATAATGGGTCAAAATGAGTCCGGAAATGTGTTGCACACAGCAACAGTAGCAACTGCAGCTCTAACAACAATGATAACGTCAACACACACATCAAGAAATGAACAAGAGGTATTTGGAGTAATAAAAGTTCGAACCAGTAAGATAGATTTTATGACCAATTCTCGCTTATTGTTTCAGAAATCAAAAAGAAAGGGGGAGAAAGGCATTTCTATGAAGAATCAGTCAAATTTACTCTTGACTTAAGATAATTATGCTTGCATACACAATTGTAAATGCTGAGCAATGATATCCACATAACGATGTAGTATATTTTGAGATCACTGTCGATACCAACTGCTACGCGCTCTGTAGCCAGAAATGAACATCGTTGTATGTCATATCCGAACTGCAGTTCGCCAGGACCTCTCTCATATCCTCCGATTTTATAACTGCACAAACAAGCTCAAAAAGAAAATAAAAACCTTTCTGTGCTGATCTCACATACACATGTACGGTTTTCCCTTGCATCAACGCTGGTAAACAAGTATAACCACACTAGAAAATTTCCGAGTAGTGCATCGGAAATATTCCAATAATATCTGCAGACGGGGGAGTGGGTGATGCGTTTTGGAGGTTGGTCTTGAGGCTAGGTTGGGTTCTGTACCCATTGCTGCTTAAAATGTTGATGGATGTATTGAAGAGAAGAGAAAACTAGGCAGATTTAGGTACAAGTTTCTGAGACACGTGTCAAAAATATGAAGTGTAGAACGGTTGATTTTTAATGACGAAACAGAGTGTTGATAAAGAGACGGTGCAACAATTGAAGTAGTTTGGAAGCAGAGAAAGCTGTAACTGAATATCAGCAAGAAAAATGTTAGGAGAGAGTAAATTGAAGCTAGTACGATAGAATACTGAAATTTGCATATTTTTGGGGAAGAAATGACATGAATAACCCGCTGCGGTATGTCTTTTATGAATATGAATGGTAGGATAATTGAAGAATGGATATACTGCACTGAGAGTTAACAGAATAGTTCAGAACCATAAAAAAAGAGGAATATCTATGAAACTTAAAATCAGGATGCTTTAAAAGGTGCTTGTAGTTAAAGGACAGAGGTTTCAGTTTTAAGATAATTGGTTTTTTTCGAGAAACCCCCACCCCATCTCTCTCTCTCTCTCTCTCTCTCTCTCTCTCTCTCTCTCAAGTTTTATATCTTTACAGATACTACAGATAACCTATTCCATTTACTAATGTGATAAAAAAAACAGACCATGCTTTTTTGGAATAAGGTTACTTATATATAAAATGGTAACTCAGTAATTTTTTTTGTGCTTGGTGAATTTTCAAGCAATTGCCCAATCCTAAGATGTCAGCAGTCCACCCAGTTGATCTTGACATCGTTAGTTTTTGGATGTCCCTCGATATCAGGAATTAAGAGTCTATGGGAAATGTAAGGAGGCTGTGGGAGGTCTTCACACGGGGATGAGATTAACCTCTAATCCACAAACACACGCGTATACTCTATATTTACCAATCTACTGTATATATAAACATATCATTAGACATATATTTATATAGTTTACATACATAGATATATATATATATATATATATATATTTATATTTATAATATATATGTATGTATATATATATTATATATTATATATATGTATTGTGTTATATATAGATATATATATATATATTATATATTATATTTATATATTATATATATATATTATTATATATATAATTATATATATTATTATAATGTTTATACTTATTTGCGTGTTTATGTGTACAATGTTTCGTTTAAGTATTTTGATTATTGCTCTCTCTCTCTCTCTCCGAATTATTGAATTCGGTGCTAACGAACGATAACTGAAGAATCTTGAATTGATATGATAATTGGAGAGAGAGAGAGAGAGAGAGAGAGAGAGAGAGAGAGAGAGAGAGAGAGCTGTGTCTGCTTGGAAAAAATCAATTTTTCGCACTTGGGTAATCGGATTAGGAGTCGGAATATGTGTACAATCTGTTCCAGTAATATGGAAAATTGACGGAGCACGGAACAACCGCCGCTCTCCCCCAAATATTGCGTTCAGAGATTACAAAAAGACTACTTTTTTTTTTTTTTTTTTTTTTTTTTTGAGAGTGCGATTATAGTTTCGAGTAAAAGGAAATTTGAAAATGGAGGACGGTATATTCGATATGAGGAAGAATGTGATGGGAAACCTGGAGTTAATATTACGTCCCTTTATTTTTCTGGGAAGAGCTGAAGACTTCTAAAAGCATTATCTTCATCGGAAGTTATGTTAGATATTTACTACAATATTATTATTCAAGTAATTCAAGATTAGATTCTAATAGGATAAATTGAAAAATGGGCAGTGTATGTTGATATGGGGAAGAATGTGATGGAAACCTAGGATAATATCTTTTATTTTTCTGGTTAAAGCTGTCGACTACTATAAAGATTAGATAATATTTTCACAGTTATATATTCAAATAATGGAAAATTGGTTTAGAATTACATCTAATTTTTTGGGGAAAAGCCGAAGACTTCCAAAAGCACCTTATTCATGGAAAGGATAAAAATAGATATTTAGGAGTCATTTTTATTAAAAAATAGAAGCTATAGAAAGATACTAATAACTGTTGTAAAAAAAATAGAGATGGAAAACAAATAAAAAAAACGGGAAAAGATTGACTTTTGGCAAAACGCCCCCGTGGAAAACAGCCATGGCTAAAATAAACAAAAAAATCATATAAATCCAAAAGGAAAAAAAGAATAAAAAAAAATTCTTTGCCTTTTACCGTTCAGGAACGCTTTAACGAATAAGTGTTTTCGGTTTGAGTTTTTCTGGCGTTTAGATAAAATCCATTTCAATCCCCCCCTTTCTCTCTCTCTCTCTCTCTCTCTCTCTCTCTCTCTCATTCCTTCCTCTGTCTCTCTTTTTTCTTTATTGGTTTACCACGAGCATTGTTTGCGAGTTTTGTTTTAGCGGTGGATTTCACGTCGTTTCACCCAAGCGAAATATTTACATGGTATTGATTTTACGGAGATTAATGGGATTCCTCTCCTAGTTTCTTTTATACGACTTAACGGTGAGGAAGTGTTTTCGTGTGTGTGTGTGTGTGTGTGAGTGTGTTTCTTTGTTTGTTTGTTTTGGTAGGTCTAATGTTATATATACCATTGCCGTAAAAACGTGATGGCTGAATACGTAAATCGCTGTTTGATTTGGCAACGTTTTTCTTTTTAATCCTTTTTATTTAGCATACTGATATGTTCTTCGTTTTTTCTCTCTCTCTCATGTGTTCGATAGTGGAGAAATCTGGTGAATATATAGATAAGTAATTAAGATCAGTGTGTGTGTTTTTTTTTCTATCGGGATACTGATAGGTTTGTAGAATCTAGTGTTCCGTCACTTGCGTCTCTCTCTCTCTCTCTCTCATTGTCAATAAAAGGTGTTGAAAACTATATATCCGTGAAAAGCGATTTCTTAATAAATTAGCTAAAGAAAAGAAAATAAAATCTTTTGTAGGCATATGGGCAATAGAATTGTGTGGGAAAATCTTTAATTATTATTATTATTATTATTATTATTATTATTCCAAAGGAAAAGTATTCTTCAGGATCAAGCCCAGCGTAATTTAGCAAGATTGGCTCTGTGAAAATAATAATAAAAGTATCAGTTAAAAAATAATAATAATAATAATAATAATAATAATAATAATAATAATAAATATCTGATATAATCGTTTGTCAATTGCCATCGAAGAGGGACATACATTGGTTTTTCTCTAATTTTTTTCGTCGTGACATGCTGCTCAGATGTCGCGGGTTCACGCGCCTCCCCGGGTCTATGAAAAATCACTGGCTCTTTATCATGATCAGTTACTGCTGCAGTGTGGGATCTGCGGTGGGAAGTTGAAACCAACAATCTCTGGAAGCTTGAATTTCAAGTCAGTGGCCCCTTTGGTGTGCTTGTTCCATGTGAATAGTTTCATTTACTGCAATAATAATAATAATAATACTATGCTGGAAGAAGACCATTAATGCAGGTTTTATTGAAAATGATGGCTATTGCAACGGCGTTTGTTATGTGTAGAAGTTTCTCTATTTCTTAATATTACTGACTTTGCTTCTGTACTCATGTGGGCCATTAAAATGTCAAATGGGGATTTATGTCAAAAACGTGGTATTTGTCAAATAGAATCTATTATACAAAATGCAGTATAAATTGGATCTTAAACCTAATTGACAAAAGATCTAATTTGTATTGCATTTTGTATAATATATTCAATTTGACAAATACCACGTTTTTTACATAAATCTCCCATTTGGCGTTTTAATAGCCAACTTGAGTACAGAAGAATAGTCAGTAATAAGAAGAATAGAAAAACATCTATACAAAATAAACGCGGCTGAAATAGGCATCATTTTCAATAATAATAATAATAATAATAATATATAATAATAATAATAATAATAATAATAATAATAATAATAATATCTTTAGGCTCGTTGGCGTTGATCGGTATTACCGGCGACTTTTCACTGTTGTGATCTCGAGTTTGCCTTGTACACTTGATAGATTACTTCTGTGGTGAGGTAGGCAGTGTCATAGACCTAAGTGCTGCATCATCGTTGTTTTTTTTTTTTTTTTTTTTTTTTAAGCTGGCCTGATGCCAACACGGGCTCTTGCATTATCAGCAGCCATTTGCCTGGTTTCCCTACGCCCTACGTAGGCGGAGAGATTATTACTGCGACGATCAAGTAAGTAAAAATATATATATATATATAATATATATATATATATATATATAGATATATATATATATATATATATATATATATATTATATATCCAGGACTGCATCTAAGTCTATTAGTGGTTCCTTGTACACTCGGTCACCTGGACATTGGTCAACAGATTACTAGCATATCTCTCCTTTCTGATCTCCTTACAAGCCGTAAATTAAATTTAACACTTTCCTGAGGTCAGATTTTCTCAGCGTCAAACTCTGTAATCAATGCTGACAACTACGAAATCCAGAGTTCGTACCAATTCAACTTCAAATTTCTCCGGAAAACAGTTTATCCAGTTATTTGATCTTGGCGAAAATTTTTGCCATCCTCCAGTTATATGAGTAATATCCGCTTCTTCCTGTCCTTTTTCTCAACATTTTCTTTCGCTTTCGCAATCTTTTATACGTTACCACCTCTCTTCTTAACATCTCCAGTCACTTATCTCTCCTGAAATTAGACCTGGATGTTATGTAACCTAATTGCGTCGTTTGGTGTTAAGCACCATTCTCTCTCATTCTTTGTTGCATTGCCTTTGCGCTTTGCCGTCATACGTATTATAACATATATGAGGTTTTAGTCTTCCTTTTTCACGAAGATAGGGGAAAAGAAAAGCTGAAATTCCTTGTAGTTCAACAGTTTCGGTCTCCACTGGCCGTTATCGAGAGCTGTTTGGACTATTAACCTCATATAACATATATTTTTATATATCAAATACACACACACACACACACACATATATATATATATACACAGTTATATTTATATATAAATGGTAAACAGACTTGTATTAACACGTGGAGTGCTCAGTAGTCCTATGCTCCTCTACCTCCTGGTGCACAAAACACAAGACCTCTAAGAAGTCAGAGCAGATTAGCTGCAAGTAGCAACGGTCAGCTAATCAGCCTAACTTCTAGTAGCAATCTGTCGGTTAATATAACACGTTGGACGCGTGGTTTTCGCGCTCGGCTACCAATCCGGTGGTCCGAAGTTCGAATCTCGGCTCGGTCCAACGCGGAATCAGAAGAATTTATTTCTGGTGATAGAAGTTCATTTCTCGATTTAATGTGGGTCGGATCCCACAGTAAGCTGTAGGTCCCGTTGCTAGGAGACCGATTGGTTCCTAGCCACGTAAAAATATCTAATCCTTCAGGCCAGCCCTAGGAGAGCTGTTAATCAGCTCAGTGGTCTGGTTAAACTAAGATATACTACTCAACTTTACAAACCTCTCGTCCCTTCCCTGTCCTCACCTCCATTATGAGTGGATTCATCTTAGAGTGCTTCTACTCCACTGGAAGACGTGTCATATAAACGGCGGACACTTGTTCTATACATATTAAAGAATGGTTGGAAACAAGTCAACGACTGTATGTGGAGAACTGCAGTAAAACGCACCTTGGTAAAATATGTCCCAAATATGTAGGACACTAGTTTCATACATATTAAAAACGGGTAGAAAACAAGTCAATGACTGTAAGTTGAGAACTACAATAATATACCCCTCATTAAAATATGTCCTAAATATGTAGGTCACTTGTTGCATACATATTAAAAACAGGATAAAAACAAGTCAACGACTGTAAGTGGAGAACTGCAGTAATACATACTTTGGTATAATATGTCCTAAATATGTAGGACACTTGTTGCATACATTAAAAACAGGTTGAAAAAAAGTCTAGCGACCGTAAGTGGGGAACTGCAGTGCAACACACCACGGTGAACTATGTCATAAATACGCAGAGGACGAATCTCTTGGAAATGCTTGATATCCGTTTAAAGCACTGGTTTGACGTACCAAAAAGTCGTTGACATGTATTTAACTTGTTTGTGATGTGTGGGCGACAAGTTGACGACGTGTTTAAGACTGTTTTACTGATTGATAGACGCACCCTTGGGAGTAAAGTTAATATGGATGGTACAGTAATATTCAAGGTAGAGAACTGACTATCTAACCACAAAGAGCCATGTTGACACATTTTCCAAGTCGCCAACATATATATACTAAAGGATACATTTTGTATATTAGTTACTGTAAGGTTATTGTTTCATTATATGCACATCTGTATTGAAACTTCTGAAGGACATTATTTTCATTCATATATTTTTCCCCCCATGGGTGAATTGAAAAAAATCATAGTTCAAATTTTAGTGTATGTATTCACACCCACGCAAAGCGTTCTCTCTCTCTCTCTTTCTCTAATTTGATATCTCTAGTAATGATTATTGGATCCCATCTTTATGATCAATTTTAGCAATATATTACAGAAAGCTGTTGTTAATGAGCATTTTATAGGCGGGTAATTTTTGTTTGGCTGTCAAATTATGCGTTTTATGCAGGAACAAAATCGCGGAATAAATTCTAGCCAAATGTCCGGCGCGTGTAATTTTACTTCAGTTGTGCGTTGTGCGGCTGTGTTATTAATGAATAATATATGTATGCGAAACTTTTATGCGTGCGCGCGTTTATATATAATATATATATGATGATAATGATAATTTGACAATGTTGATTAATATTGATACTGATAACGATAATAATGGTTGTAAAATAATACTAATAATATTATCAGTTCATTATGCTGCTGTTGATGCTGGTGATGGTAGTATGAACGTTGGTAATAAAAATGATAATAATAATAATTCTTTAATATTACTATTATTATCATCATCATCATCTATGGACCAAGCAGCTTGAAATCGAAGAGTTGACCTATGAAGGATTTACTTTTTTAGTACTGTACTAGAAAGAATATCCAAAAACTCGAAAATATGACTGAATGATATGCGTAAGAATATAAAAATGAATGTGTCTTTATTCATGTTTTAAAGAAAATCTTTATTTGTATGTAAATCTTTCTGTTCCATCGTAAGTTAAGTTGGGTATCCTTATAATCACCATTCAGATCTTAAAAAGTATACTACAACGGAAACGTGGCATTATAACATGAACGAAAATCTACGCTATTTGTTAAGTTTCGATTCGGTTTGAAAACTACGAAAAACCGTAATATATTTGTCTGGAAACGACGAAACATTACGAAAAAGGAATCGCGAGTGGCGCGGATTTAGTCAGGATTAATTGGATTTTCATCTGAATGACAAAAGTGATTCTAATCATCTTACAGTTTGTGCGTCAGCTTACGCCTCTCCCCATCCAGTGGTACCGCCCGCCCCGCCCGCCCCCCCCCCCTCCCCAGGTTTTCAACCTAGCAACCCCAACCACAAAAAAAAGGAAAAAAAAGAAAAAAAGAAAACCCTCCTCATCTCGATCTTTTGTACCTAACTACCTTGAAAATATTTAATTTATTAAATATTATTATTATTATTCCTCAGGGCCCAACCCCCTTTTCAACCGAGCTCCCCCCACCCCCCCCACCCGACCACAATAAAAAAAATTATATATATATATATATATATATATATATATATATATATATATTTATATATATATATATCTATATATATATATATAAACACCCCCACTACCCTTCCCACCTCAATCTTTTTTGGCCTATTAACGTTTAAAAAGTTTGAATTATTAACTATTGTTATTATTAGGTATTATTATTCCTCAGGTCCCCACCCGCTCCCTTCAACCCAACTCCTCCCCCTCACCCACAACCCCCCCCCCAAAAAACAAAAAAAATATACGAACACCCCTCACTACCCTTCCCGCTTCGATATTTCGTATCTAATTACCTTGAAAATTTTTAAATTACTAATAATAATTATTTTTTCAACCGACCACCCCCACCCCACCCACTAAAAAAAAAGGAGAAAGAAAACACTACCCTACCCACCTCGATCTTTTGTACCCAACTACTTCGAAAATGTTTAAATTATTATTATTATTTGATTCACATGGAACAAGTTTTAATTAGGAAAAGCATAAATTCTTTTGCAATATTACCTCGTTATGTGCCTTCTGCGAGAAGACACATACACACACACACACACACAATATATATATATATATATATATATATATATATATATATATATATATACGCGCGCACACACACATATATATATGTGTGTGTGTGTGTGTGTGCGCGCGCGCGCGATAGTTTAGTCTTGCACAGGACGCAAATGAGTCTTTCCCACCGACCACCTGTAGGTCTTACGGCTTCTCGAATTGAATCTTAGTATTAATGGAGAAAACTGAGAAGTAGTCTACAGATATGTTACTTAGTGTTTTATGCATAACAAATCTCTCCTTTTTATGATAGTGCTACTTAATATTGATAGTCTGAAGGAGTATTGGAATTTCATTGTTGTGAAACTAAATTTTGAACTCTCGAGTACCTGTGTGCATACCTGGAAAGCATTTGAATGATTATCTCTATCTATTCTATCTATCTATCTATATATATATATATATATATATATATATATATATATATATATATATATATATATATGTATATATATATATATATATATGAATGTTTATTTATATACTATATATAATATGTATATATATATATGTGTGTGTACGTATATACGGATTTGTATGTATTCAATGTATGTGGCAGCTCCGTGTAGCATTACGAGAAATCCCCAAGAATGATATAAATTACTGTACTTCGGTCCCGGAGGAAATCCTTATTGATCAACATGCTATACAAGGAGGTGGGGAGGTCGGGGGGTGGGCGGGGAAGGGAGGGGGCGGGGCTGCGCCTTCCGGGCACAATATTTAGCGGCTTAAGCGATCAACTGTTCCGCACTGTCACCGTGAAAAATTATCGGAACGAAATCGGGGCAACACGTGCACGACACTTCCCCTTTTCTTCCTCCTCCTCCCCTTCTTCCTCAACCCCACTTTCTCCCTCTCTCTCTCTCTCTCTCTCTTTCTCCTCCCCATCTCCTCTGTATCCTCCCCAACATATTGTTTTCCACCGCACGGTATTCGATGCCTTGAAACACATTCTTTTCCGTTATATAAATTCAAATTTCAAAAGCTTTCATATAATTCCTTTTAAGACTAAAGAATTCTGTTATGACGTATGTAGATGATCCTTTCGCCTATCTACCGTCGGCTATATAGGGGCACTTCCCGCTTTTAGCGAAGGAAGAAGACATAAGAGAAGCAAAGAGCGTGTAAGTGGGCGGAACAAATGAGAATAGTCAAGCGTATGGAAGAAAAGGGGGAGGTTGCGGTTGGCAGTTATTCTTTTTCTTATAAATTTAGCTCCGTGTATATGATCGTTTGGAACTTATACTAGTAACCCAATGATATATTTTTTTTAAAATAATTCTATTTAGAATAAGCGTGGACGAATAGAACACATCCCTAGCAAGATATTTAAAAGAAATGTATTTTTTTCCGCTGCGGCAACATCTCATTCGCGCACGTGGCAAAACGGCCCAATACGGTGTTGCTAACAGGGGAGCACGAGGATTTTGTTATTACTGCTTGGTACTTGGCCCCCTACAGGAAAAGGGTCCGAGCCAATATAAACTGAATGTGTATGCATTGCTTATATATGTATATATCAGTGGTGATCTTCGGTTCGGCGCAAAGACAATATGAAGTTAAATCCTGACAGGCTATTCGATAACTGCAGTATGTGTTTTTAATAATATTAGTTTTGTCTTTGCTTATTACTTACCATTTTACATAACAAAGCGCTGACAAACTAATATATTTCTTTACTAGAATATGAATAGTACACAATAGGTTTTTTCTCGGGCATTCCATTAAGGAGTCGGAGGAGTGTATTTCAGGTGATAGAAGTTAACTCTCGACGTGGTTCGGTGGTCACGTAAAACCGTTGGTCCCGTTACTGAATAACCACTGGTTCTATGCAACGTAAAAACGCCATACAAACAAAAACAAACAATAGGTTTTTAACGCTAAATTCACCAGGTTAATTTTCAGTATGCTATTCAGCACTGATCACTGAATACGTACTTTGATTTCTAACTAAACGTAAAATTCTTCAAATCATATTAAAAAGTTTTCTTGATAAATCCATGAAAAAGCTTACTAGGAAGAAACACAAGTGTTGTACTTAGATTAAACCTATTTATTTTTGGGCAGTTTTTATTTATTTATTAATTTATTTATTTATGTTTTACCTTTCATCTTGGCATATATATCATTTCATTTGCAAGACGATTTGGAGTTTATTTCTCAATATGTAAAGGTTGGAATTTTATACAGAAATAACTCAAAACACACACACTCTCTCTCTCTCTCTCTCCGATTACCTAGATGACTGTGTATCTCATAAAGCCAGGGACTTCAGCATTTTCGAGCCATTATATATATATATATATATATATATATATATATATATATATATATATGATATATATATTATATATATATATATATATATATATATATATAATATATATATATATATTTCATTGTATATGGTTAGTATATAACTCCCGTTTCGCCATTCCATAAATATCAAACCAATTGGTAGCTAAATTTGTGAATTGTACGTATTTGACAATGAATCAATACACCGTCATTTAATTAGAATTCAAGAAAATACTTCACAGATATAAAGTCTATGTATCTTGGCTGAGAAACGACCGCAACGTGGAATATGAATTTTATAATGTATGAAAGTAATATATATATATATATGTATATATATATATATATATATATATGATATATATATATATATATATATATATATATATATACAAACACACACACACATATATATATATATATATATATATATATATATATATATATATATATATATATATATATATATAAACACACTATGATGCAGATGAAACAAAGCACTTTATTAAACACAAAAAGATATGAAATTGCTTTAAAGTTTGTAATATCTTAAATATTATTGGATAAGATATTTATCACTTTCGCGTCGTGTATTCAAAATCGCCAATGTAGCTAGACCACCTTAAGGGTGAAAACATTCTAATTAACATCAGGATAGTGTAATTTTACCTTGAATTTGACTGAATAAAATAAAAAAACCTCATTATTTAATTTCTTTATTTCCAGGTCAGTTACCGCCTTGTTTACGCGGACTTCCGCTGAGTAGACCAGTTCCATGATTCCTGGAAGCGCGTTAGACATGCGTAAGTACGGCTAAATGCGTATATGTGTGATTGGCGTCCGTTAGTGCATTTCTTTTTATATAAAAATAAAAGATTAAATGTATTTTAACTTGAAGTTAGATAATGGACATTTTAGTGATCCTGCACTCAATAGTTATGAATGAATGATAGTCAAAAGCATTTTTAAACATTTATAAATTTTTTTCATCTCTCGATATTGGGCATTATGACATTTAATGCCATTTTTCGCATTAATCTCCCTTTTGTTTCTTAATACTCGAATGATATAGATTTTAGCTGTATAGAATGTTCCTGTTACGTTATACGTGAAGTGTATATATATATATGTATATATATATATATATATATATATATATATATATATATATATATATATATATATATATAAACATGCTAAGACGCCGTGAATTTTCCTTCTCTAAATAAATTCGTTTTAACGTAAAATTAAATTTAAGGCTTTAACTACTATAGGATAATGTTGCACGAAGGGAGAGTTTTTTTTAATTTTTTTTTAAGTGTAGGATGTACTGAGTAGGATATTTTGGTAGGACAAAGAGGATGGAGTGACTAGGATATTTTAATAGGACAAAGAGGATGGAGTGAGTGGGATGTTATAAAAGACAAAGAGGATGTACTGAGTAGGATATTTTCATAGGACAAAGAGAATGGAGTGAGTAGGATATGATAATAGGACAAAGAGGATGTAGTGCGTAGGATATTATAATAAGGCAAGAAAAACCCGATTAAGGCAAGGGTGAAGGTAGAGTACGTCACTAAGCATTTCACGATTGCCAAATGACGCCGTTCATGATATTCTGATGATAGTGACTATAGTATTCAAAAGATATTAAAATTATTATTGTTATTCAGAAGATGAAACCTATTCATATGCAACAAGCCCGCCACAGGGGCCACAGACCTGAAAATTCAAGCCCCCAAAGAATATGGTGTTCATTAGGCGCCCCGGTTTTCTGTTCATAGGCCGCATCACTCGTCTTTTTCCAAAAGAGAATTGTGCATATTGGGTTTTGAGTCCTTTTCTACATATCCACCAGCCAGGCATTCTCTCGGTACAGTTGAAACTTTCGATTCCTGTCTTAAGGTTTTTGTGGGCTTTTCTTTTATAAGTCCTGTTTACTTCATTAATTCGTATTAGTATATCTTCGCCAATAATGATATTTACACTTTATCTATACTAATTCATCATTGAGGATATTGACACCTTTTCTTTTGCTTAAATTCCACGGATGAATTATTTCACCAATTTAGAATTTATTTATGATATGTAAACTTAGTATTATTAACTTAATCGCATTCCGTCTCCTCCCGTAGGACTGGCTGCAGCGTGCTTGGCATGGCATACTGTAGGGGGTACTAAAAGTTCTGTCTATGGTTCCTTCAGCTCAACTTACATCGCACTCAACATTTTACTTCTCGTCTGTTCCTTTGGGTCTCTTCCTACCTAAGCTGTCCAGCCCCTTTTACTTGACATACGATTGCCCCTCGGAAGACCAAGGTTGTGGCTTAGTGGTTTCCTTTAGCCTCTTTCTAAAAGTCATAGTTTGTACTTTCCTTTATTAAGTCCGGGGCGAGCCCTCTCTCTCTCTCTCTCTCTCTCTCTCTCTCTCTCTCTCTCTCTATATTCTTTCTATATATCTATATATCTCATATATATATATATATATATATATATAGATATATATATATTATTTATATATATATCATAATGTATTATAAATATTATATATATATATATCATATATATATATCTATATATATAATATATATATATAATATATATATATATATATATATATAAATATATATATATATATATATATATTATGTATGTATATATATATATATATATATTATTTATGTATATTGTATGTATGCAGAAGAAATGGGTACATTAGACCTTACATGCTTTTGCCACCTGTAATATTCTCATTATCGTTATTCTTTTTCGTTTTCATACTCTGTATCAGATTTATAATTAACTCAAATTCAATGTCTTTGGTCTCTTTATAAATGTCCTGACCATTCTTCATAAACATCTTCCTCAAGGCAATTTATTGTTTTTTTTTTTAAGATTCTTTTGAGAAAAGTTGATGTCTTTGTCTTACATATGATCTTACTATAACTGAATTCTTATTGTCACTGAAATCGATGTCTTTGTCTTACCTATGATATTAACTGAATTCTTACAGTCACTGAAATTGCTTTTTGCACGATGAACACAATTAATGCATTTTGGTGTAAGCGTTCTTCAATTTTTGCTATCATCTAACATGAAACTTCAGTAACAAACGCAGCATAATTCCTTGTTCTATTTTTCAGCGATTATTTTTTTTCCCAGCCTCTGCCCTTCATCTCACGGCGAGAGATGTGAATATGTTCACGCTGGCTTGCATATACATGAACAAGCGCACATGCACACGAGAGAGAGAGAGAGAGAGAGAGAGAGAGAGAGAGAGAAGAGAAAGCAAGGGTTAGCTCCGTCAAAGCTTCGTCCTCCCTGCTGTTATACAAATTAGGTACAGATTAAAACAACTTATTGACAAATTTGTAAAGAGATCGAGCGATGGCGAAGCGGAGGAAGAAAAAAAAATAGAACGACGAATTTAAATGCTTTTGGCACCGAATAGCGAATTCGTCCACATGAATAATACCGTGGATGTAGCGAGTATGTGTGTGTGAGAGAGAAGAGAGAGAAAGAGGGAAAGATAGGAAGACAGACAGAACGAGAGAGAGAGAGAGAGAGAGAGAGAGAGAGAGCGTATTGTCGCAATATATACGAGGAAGCCAGCATTTCCAGCGAAGGATATTTTCGGGCGGGCGTGTTTTACCAATGGAAAACCTTTTTGACGGAAAAGCCCGAAGATATCTGATTTGTATGCAGTTGCCGGTCGCTCTTGAATGCTGGGTCCCTGTGTTTTACTCTATTTTCAAAGTCAAACTCCATTTTAAAGTCAATTTTAAACAATGGATGACCGCGTTTCCCAGCGCCCACTGCCACGCCATCGGCAACTTTCCCAGAGGCGCCCGACAAAAGGGACGCGCCGCCTTTTGTACGACTTTCAATTAAAATGCAAAGTTAAACGCCGCTAAAGACTGACGCACGCGATTTTGTTGATAGTTAAAAGTCGGGACGGACTAAAACACCGAGAGGGGAGAATCCCGGAGGGGGAGGAGGAGGGGCAGGTAGTGGAGGATATGGGGAAGGGGAAGAGGTGGTTCGACAAGGGCATGGGAAGGGATCCGAGTTATACAAGTATGTAAAGAGAAAAAGGGGAAGATTCATTGAGGGGAACATAAGGACAACGCGCACCGGATGAATTCGAAGGTGTCAATAAAAGACGAAAAAAAAAAAAGATTTATTAAAAGGAGGGATAAGATTCTTGGAAGAGGCCAGTTATCATTTTCATGGAGAGAGAGAGAGAGAGAGAGAGAGAGAGAGAGAGAGAGAGAGAGAGAGAGAGACTCCATTTTGGCTGCAGAATGACAACTGGGAGGACCTTTAAAAGAGGAGAATGTACCATGGACGAAACAGAAAATACCATCTAATGATATTGAAGAAAATTAAAGAGAGAGAGAGAGAGAGAGAGAGAGAGAGAGAGAGAGAGAGAGTGAGTCCATTCTTTGGCTGCAGAATGACAAACGAGAGGGCCTTTAAAAGAGAAGATATGGTGCTGGAACGGAACACAGGAATGGCACCATGGACGGAACAGAAAATACCATCTGATGAAGTTGAAGAAAATTAGAGAGAGAGAGAGAGAGATAGAGACATCCGATCTTGTATCTGTAGAAATGAAGAAAATATGGTAGTGCAGATTCAACATTACTAAAGACTTGAGGACCTCCTGTGTCATGGATAAGATTTCGGAAGTAACATGAAAAAAAAAATAAATAATCGGAAGTAAAAAATGAAAAAAAAAAATAAATAATAAAAAAACACACACACAAAAACAGAGTGGAAGTTTTGTCGTAGTCTGCCATTGAGATCAATGGATGTGTCAACATATGCAGGAAAAGTTGGTCAATGAAATTTTTTTTTTTTTTTGATACGTGCGATAGTTAAAAAATCATTTTTTCGGAATACTCGAGAACGTATATGAATAAAACAAGCTCAATCTACAAAATTTAGTGATTAATCGCTTGTCATAACGGAAATATATGGTCCTTACAAACTGCAAGAACATCTGGATGCCATATCTTGAAAACTAACCATAGAATTTTCTTGAAAGTAATCTTTATGTTTTCCACATCCAAATGACGGTAGAGGTACTAATATAAAACCTAACCTAACCCAACCTAACCTAACCTAACGTAACCTAAATGGGCATAGCAAAAAAAAAAAAAAAAAAAAAAAAAACGAGGCTTTTGCAATACTAGCATAAATTTCAGGAATTTGCGACCGGGAACTACCAGTAACAAAACTGGCTTAACCAGTTAGGTTAAGCCAGTTTTGTACTGGCACGGGCTCTTGCTTCACAGCAGCCCGTAACAAGTTCATGGAGCAATGACAGTTTCGTCTTAACTGCGCTATCGATGCCGATGGTCGTAAATTTGACGGAGACTGAATACTCCTCAAGAGTCGATTGTACGTTTTTATTCAGTTTGGCTAATTTGTTCATCTGTTGGTTTGCTAAATAATCCTTGTTCATTAGTTCATTGCTTGGCTCTTTGTTCAGTTTGTATACATGGTATTTTATACTGAAGAAGCCTGACTAAGGAAGTTTATAATAATAATAATAATAATAATAATAATAATAATAATAATAATAATAATAATAATAATAATCCAAAGAAAACTCATAATCATATGAGTCAATAAAATGGGAAGGTAAAGTTTGATTTTGTTATTTAGAATATATACAGCATAATTATTTTAGATAAGAAAATCAAACAGCATACTACTGTGGGTTAGTTTTCCCAATAAATAATAAATAATAACAATACAATAACAATAAACAATAACAATAACAATAACAATAACAATAACACAATAACAATAACAATAACAATAATAATATATAATAATATAATAATATATTAATAATCTTGTGTTAATAGAAGCTTTCAAATATCAGGAAGTACATTCTTTCTTTTCTGACCTCAACAGAAAACCCATTCATAGACGTCTACGTCACCAGGATAATCTGGAAACCGAACATGATGCAGTTTAGTTTTCCGCCACCCTCCTTTGTTTACTTTACAATTACATCTAGTAAAAAATAATCAACATAATTACTGTCAATTGACCGATGAATCTTTAGTCGTCGAACAGTGAGGCGAAATTGAGGTGGGTCGTCAGTCGAAAGGGCGACTACTATATATCTACTACCAGTTGGTCTCTTTCAGTAAAACTAAACAACGCATCCGTCTGGTCGGTACTTACGACCATTTTGGGGAAAGGGCCTTTGCATAGGGCTTGCAGTTTCGTTCCAAATATCATGCTCGTCGGCTTACGAGCGCAGTCCGAGCGGCAGTTGAATGCGCGCGCGCGCTCACACACACACACATATACTAACATGTAAACTCCTTTATTATCAACTAAACTTTCCTCTTCATACTGAAATCATTACTGCATTTTATTCAGCAAAGATTTGACAGGAATCTTACTAATAGTATAAGCATAACGCTAAAGTTTTTCTTAAGTAATCCTTAGGGGCAACAGTTCATTTTTATAAGCATTCCTCCAGTTTTTTATTTTTTTTTATTTATAGTCAACTGGATCTAGATACTTCCTACCAAACGATTACGTATTATGTATGATACTGGATTTATTACGTGCAAGGAAACGCACTGATCTTTTACTGTTCTTTTCTGTTCAAAAATGGAATTTGGGCTGTTTGAAAACTTGAGAAAAGTCTGATACCAATAGCTAGTAATAGCACATTTTTATTAGAGATGTTTTATCTCCTATTGTTAAAGTTTCCGCGTCCATGATTTCAGTAAAATTCTTTCCGAAATCTTCGCCGGGTAGAATATAGCTGCAACTTCACCGATAAGAGAAAACTTATCCGATAAACGTGAGGTGAGATTTTCAAAAAAATGCTCAGAAGTGTCGTTCACCCATTGATAAAATTGCACAGCATAAAAGATTTTTTTTTTTTTTTTTTTTTTTTAAGAAATTTTAGTAGTACAACAATACATACCAGCTGAGTCACTCCAGAAGTCCTATGTCCCTTAAAACTGGTATGATTTTTCGCAAACCTTCAAGATAATGGTTACGCTCCTGCCAAATTATCGTATACTGAAGTGCGTATAGTGTTGTGACCGAGTCAGCGTCGATTTAATGACTTTTAAGAATTACAGGTTTAAGTCTTTAAAAATGGTAAGCTATAAAGAAGCTACACCATTAATGTTAATTTCTTGGGTGCCATGGTTTCTATTCTATGCCACTTTCGAGATGGGATGCAGTCCTGATATGGTGGTAGAGTAATTGTTTAAACTACGAATTGGTCCAATGTTTTGTGTTGGCGGAATTCCTCTCATAAAACTGAAGTTTGACCCAAGTGCACGAAGTCAATTTGAATTCAATCAGCTATGCAGTTTTTATTGTGTGTGTGTGTGTGTGTGTGTGTGTGTGTGAGTAGGGAGCTACGGACTACTCGCAGTGGTGTATTAACCTATATTATGCCCTTAGTGGTCATCGAAGGTATTAGAGTTAACTTAGGCGCCGACGTCCTTAGTATAACGATAATATAAGCAGTAGCAATATCACCGTAAATTGCAGTATTAATAATAACCGAGCTCCCTACTCAATTCGAAGCTTACTCCTCGTCCGGACATCATAATTATTGTCGCCTGACGCAGATTCCTGAAGACTTAACCATCGTTAATCGATAGCGTTGGCGATGGCGTTCTTCGCGTTCACTCGTGCGTACGGTCCTCGTCGGGTGCTCCATTTCACGCTCACTTAGTTTCTAACGAGATATTTTAAAAAGAAAAGAGAAAAAAAAAAAACCGTTCGTCTTGACCGTAATCGATAATTATGGAAAGATAGGCTGGGGTACCTCAATTTTTTTCCCGTTTTTTCTCTCTCTCTTTAAACGGAAATTGCAATTTCTCATTGCTGTTACTTAAATGAGAATCACGTTTAAAACACACTCTCTCTCTCTCTCTCTCTCTCTCACACACACACACCAAACCAAAGCACTCTATCACCAAAACACTCAAACACGACTCGATTTTTGTTGCTTGCTTTTCCACAAGCGACAGCTCATGAACAGCACAAGCGTTCGTCTCTCTCTCTCTCTCTCGGCGTTTCTAAAACACGGAGGCCCTTTTTGTGCCGGATTAGCATAACAAGCGACGGACGACACGTGTGCGGTTTACGTTTATGAATTTATGATGCAGCCCGACCATCCGCTGGGCACGCTTACGGGACCATTTCTCTGTGTATGTTATAGATTTTCTTTCCTCTTTCTTTTTTTGCCTTTCGTTTATCAGTGTCCTTGTGTGGGTTTGTTTTTTCCTTTCCTTTTCCTACGAGGATTGAATGGTCTTTTTTTTTTATTTTTTATTTTTTTTATTTTTTTTGGTCTCCTCCTTGTGTATGTTTTTTTTTTTTTTTTATTATAATTATTCTTTGGAAGCTGAATTTCAAGCCAACAGCCCTAGTTGGTTTGTTCCATATGAATAGGTTTCATCTTCTGGAGAAAAAAAAAAATAATAAGGATTATGAAGATTGAGTGATATGTCTCTTTTTCTGTATTCTATAGTCTAAATTTCATTTATTTTGTTCTATAAGACATCGGCAATATCTGTTATCTGAATCAATAAAAAAAAAATTCATCCTTAATTTTCTAGAGCAATGCTCTTTTCTGAATTTTTATGTTTGGTTTCCATTTTTATGTCTTTTTTGTTCAGGATTCTCTGGTCTAATTTTCATTTATTTTTCTATGAGACCGTCAATATCCATTCTCTGGATTTATAAAAAAAAATTCATTTGATTTTAAAAAAATGTAACTGCTTCTAGAGGAATTTCTGTTTCCTAGATTTTGATATTTCTAGTCCATCTTCTGGTCGTCTCCCCTTGAGTCGTCAGCTAATTCTGTTCATTAGTCTTACCCACAGAAGATCTGCCAGAATTCCCGTTTAAAAAATGAAATTAGCAGCTTTTCACTTTATTTTTTTTTAATTTATCTCCAAATCAAAGTCCACTGACTTCGTTCCATCCCTTTTCCAACGACAGCGGACCGCCAAGGCGTCAGTCCGAGAAAGATTGCATTCATCCATTTTCACGCGAAATGTACCATCGGTTCTCTCTATAGCCTTTCGGTGTATATATGAAACTTATAACCTCTGGCTCATTTGCATAATACATATTCATGCCTGGATAGCCCGGGTCCCCTCGCCGTTCTGAAATTTGTCCGCAGCATTTTGATACGAGAGACGAATCCCAAAAATAAAAAGAGTAAAAAAAAAAAAAAAAATTTGTTGGGCAAAAATGCCTGCATCGGGTGGCTCTGAAACGCCGACCAAGGCATGTAAATGACCAATGAACTGGGTTAAATGAAATTGTTATTTTTACGACGGCGTCTCTGCCACTCTCCGGAACGACTCATTAGGCCGAGGAGACCTTCCTCCTCCTCCTCCTCACCATCCACCTCCCCCCTCCCTCCCCCAACCCCCTCAGACACACCCACTAAAAGCAACAATTCTAAGTTTATTTGGGCGGCGAGCGGAGGAGGAGGAGGAGGAGGCGGAGGCTGGAGGAGAGAGAGAGAGAGATAGAGAGAGAGAGAGAGAGGATAGAGAGAGAGAGAGAGGTGAGGGGGGTAGTGGAGAGGAAATCCCCTCGCATGGCTCCTCAGTCAAGCTATACAATTTACATACTGGCGATACAACATGCAAATGGAAGTGTGTAATTAAAGAACTAAGCCTTGTTTGGCCTAGACGCAATAATCTTCGCTCTCTCTCTCTCTATCTCTCTCTCTTTCTCTCACGTCACTACACACTGTTTAGCAGGCATTCTCTCTCTCTCTCTCTTTTTATATTTCCCTTTTCCCTACACACTGCTTAGATGCAGTCTCTCTTTCTCTCTCTTTTTCTCTCTTTCTTATGTCATTACACAATGTTTAGAAAGAGGCTCTCTCTCTCTCTCTTATGTCACTACACAATGTTTAGAAACAGGCATTCTCTCTCTCTCTCTCTCTCTCATGTCACTACACACTGTTTAGAAGCATCTCTCTCTCTCTCTCTCTAGTAGCCATCTTGCTTGGTGAGACGTACCCGCGTGAAGTCACAATAATCAACAGATATCACAAGTTTAACATACGACTAGAATTTGAGAAATATCTAGAAGTGTTCGTGAACTATCGGTGATAAGATTAGTGTGAAAATAGTAGGATAAAGCGTCTTCTAAGTTAGTTTATCAAGTGTAATACTATAAATCAGAACAAGATGGCAGTAAGTTCCAACTGCGGGAAAAGGTGGCGTAATTTGGCGTGTCTAGCAGATTCGCAATACGATGAGGTAGCAGGAAGGGAACTGGCATTTCTCATCTATGAAATCAGCAACAGTCCTAACCAAAAAAGATACAAAAGCATCATAGATATATTAGAAGGATATAATCCTTCAAACTGGAACAAATCTAATGAAAACATCTTGAAAATAATTGAAGAAGTTCCAAATAAAATCCAAGTGGTCAAGAGACTCATAAAGAAAATATACATAAACCAACATATTCCGACAAAGAAAATGAATAAGGTGAATCTTGTGAATATACTAATTGATGCATTAGGAAAAAGAAGAATGCCAAAAGCATGCAAACTGTGTAAGGTTTGGTATAGCATAGTCAATCCACAAAACCTAATCAGAAAATGTGCTGCATGCAACATTCCGACCCATCCACAGTGTGCTGAGGTAATACAAGATTTGAGAAAAGATACAAGAATTTTTTGTTCAACATGTCTATCATGGATAGACAATGTTATTAAATCAAGATTGAATGTACAAATAGTTGAGGATGAAGAAGAAGAGGAAGAGGAAGAAGAAGAAGAAAAAGAAGAAGAGGAAAACGGAAGAGAAGTAAACAAAAATGAAATGGACAGGAAAAAAAATAAGGAAAACAAAGAACAAGATAAAAGTAATGGATGCAGAGATACTCATTGATACTACATATGAGGCAATAAAGCAGCATACCTACGAAGAAATAAATTACGATATGACAACAGAAAAGCAAATCCCGAAGAGGCTCTACCCAGATCTATACAATGACGGGAAAGAGGAAAAAATAGACAAGAAAGACAAAATATGCAACCTTTTAAAAAGAGGGAATTGCAGATTTGGAGAAAGATGTTACTACAAACATCCTAAGTTATGTCAAAACTATGAAATATATGGTAAATGTGCATACTTAGATGGATATGGGGATGATTGCAGAGATCTGCATCCAAAAATATGTAAAAACCTAAAAGAAGGAAAAGGATGTAAGTTCGACAAAAAATGCAAATATAGCACCCTGTAGCCATGAATCATAATCAAATAAATAACCAACCAAGTAATAAAATCCAAAATAAGAAAGAAACAAATAAAGAGAGAAATCAAGAATATCAGGTAAAAGAGAAAAGCAAACCACCAATGAGATATGCAGAGGTGTCAGCAAAAAATTTCAAAGCATCAGCTCCGAAATTCTACTCAAGAGATAATAACTGTATTTATTATGCAAGAGGATATTGCAGAAACCGGAGAAAAATTGCAGATTCAGACACAAAATTAATAATTATGATGAAGGAAGATCAAATATTATGGAAAAGTTGGATTTTTTAATGTCAGAATTTCTGGAAATGAAAAAAAGAACAACATACCAGAACAGGAAAGAGCCATGGGAAAATCCTTATTACTATCAGTATTAAATGAAGGAGAAAACACGCAAACCATCATAGTGATGAATGCGCAGGGTTTAGTTACGAGTAACTCAAAAAGAAAAATAGAGTACTTAGAAGAACTAACCCAAAATGGAAAAGAAAATAGATATAATGAATATAGTGAAACCTGGTATTCCCAAGAGACTGGGAATGATGATCAAATAAAAGGGTTCCAAACTTATAGATCAGATAGAAAAAATAGGAATCAAGGGGGAACCGCAATATATGGGAAAGACAAAAAACAAGGAAAAATATATGAGAAATATAGTAACTCAGAATGTGAACTAATAGCGGTAGAATTTGAATCTGAAAAATTGATGAACATAGTAATATATAGACCTCCTAATACTAAAGAGTTTGACTTAATAATTGAAAATTGGATGATATATGTAGAAATCACAAGGACTGGACTATTCTCCTATCTGGTGACTTCAACTTTCCTTTCGTAGAATGGAAAGAACGAATAGGAGATTGTGGTTGTACTTATACATATAAAAAAGAGAGTAATAGTAGTGCAGAAGATAAGAGGCAATTTGAAAAGCTATTAGATATGCTACTAGAATACAACATTCAACAAATAAATCACCTGCCAACAAGAAAGGAAAATACTTTAGACCTAGTATTTGTGAACGAGATGAATTATGTTAAAGAAATAATAGTTTATAATGCGAGTATTTCAGACCATAATGTCATAGAATTAACAGTTCATTCCAAAAGCAAGTGAAAATAGAGATAAGCAAGAAATGAAAAAGTGGGAAGGATATGGAAAATACAACTTCTACAGTAAATATAAAATGGTCAGAAATTAATGAAGAATTAAACAAAGATTGGGATAACATTTTCGTAGTGATGACATAAGGGTAAATACGGAGATATTATATAAAATATTGGAGATAATAGTGGAAAAATATATACCGAAGAAGAAAAGTAAACATCATTCATGATACCAAGAGACAGAAGGATCTTGTTCCAGAAAATCAGAAAGTGGAAAAAAGGTCTTGCAAAAGAAAAAATGCATGGAAAGTTATAGAACTAAAAAGTAAGATAGAAAATGCAGAACAAAAGATTATACAATCAAAAGAAAATGAAAAACGGGACTTGGAAGAAAAACCCTATTAAATATCAAGCAAAACCCCAACTATTATACTCATATGCGAAGAAGATGAATAAAGAAGAATAGAAATAGGCCCTCTGAGAATTGAAGGGAGATTAACGAATGAAAAAAAGGAAATTTGCAACATACTGGCAGAACGATATAAGAGAGAATTCACCCCTAGAATAGATAATGAAGATAATGATATAGAAGTAAGGGATGAAAATAGTGAATATTTAGCTGACATAGATATTAATGAAGCTGATATTGTGCAGGCTATTAATGAAATTAAAAATGGAGCTGCTGCAGGGCCTGATGAATTCCTGCTATTTTGTTAAAGAAAGTAGTTCATTCTATCGCAAAGCCACTTGCAATATTATTAAGACAAAGTGTAGATACAGGCAAGATATATGATGGAGCACAAATTAGCATATATTACCCCTACTTTCAAAAGTGGATCAAGACTAGAGGCAAGTAATTATAGGGGGCCTGTGAGTCTAACATCACATATTATGAAAGTGTATGAAAGGGTAATGAAGAAAAATATTATGAAACATTTAATAAAAAATAATTTGTTTAATAAAGGACAACATGGTTTCGTACCCGGAAAAAGTACACAAACCCAACTGTTAGTCCACCGTGAAAACATATTCAAAAATATGAAAAGCGGAAATGAAACAGATGTGGTTTATTTAGACTTTGCAAAAGCTTTTGATAAAGTAACCTATAATATAGTTAGCGGAAGAAAATTAGAAAACACAATATCGTGGATAAAGTAGGAAGATGGTTAAAAGAATTTTTACACAACAGAAACAGATAGTTATTGCAAACGACAGAAATCGGATGAAGCCAAGGTAATATCCGGTGTGCCGCAAGGTACGGTGTTAGCTGCAATACTGTTTGTTATTAATGATTGAAGACATAGACAATAATGTTAAGGATTCGGTAGTGAGTAGTTTCGCAGATGACACAAGAATAAGTAGAGAAATTACTTGTGATGAAGATAGGAACGCTCTACAAAGAGACCTTAACAAAGTATATGATTGGGCAGAGGTAAATAGGATGGTATTTAACTCTGATAAATTTGAATCAATAAATTATGGAGACAGAGAAAGAAAGCTATATGCATATAAGGGACCTAATAATGAGACCATCACAAATAAGGAAGCAGTTAAAGACCTTGGTGTGATGATGAATAGGAAACATGTTATGCAATGATCAAATAGCAACTCTGTTGGCAAATGTAAAGCAAAAATGGGAATGTTGTTACGGCACTTCAAACAAGAAAATAAAAAGCTGAACACATGATTATGCTTTATAAAACATATGTTCGTAGTCCACTTGAATATTGCAATATGATATGGTACCCACACTATCAAAAGGATATTGCACAAATAGAGAGTGTACAAAGGTCCTTTACAGCTAGAATAGAAGAAGTTAAGGACCTAGACTACTGGGAAAGACTACAATTCTTAAAATTATATAGTCTAGAAAGGAGAAGAGAACGCTACATGATAATTCAGGCATGGAAACAGATAGAGGAATAGCAGAAAATATCATGGAACTAAAAATATCAGAAAGAGCAAGCAGAGGTAGATTAATAGTGCCCAAAACTATACCAGGAAAAATAAGGAAAGCACACAGGACATTAATCCACTACGCACCAGCATCGATAATGCAGCGTCTATTCAATGCGTTGCCAGCTCATCTGAGGAATATATCAGGAGTGAGCGTAGATGTGTTTAAGAATAAGCTCGACAAATATCTAAACTGCATCCCAGACCATCCAAGATTGGAAGATGCAAAATATACCGGAAGATGTACTAGCAACTCTCTGGTAGACATTAGAGGTGCCTCACACTGAGGGACCTGGGCAACCCGAACAAGATGTAAGGTCTGTAAGGTAAGGTCTCTCTCTCTCTCTCTCTCTCTCTCTCTCTCATGCCACTACACAACGTTTAGAAAGAGGCATTCTCTCTCTCTCTCTCTCTCTCTCTCTCTCTCTCTTATGTCACTACACAATGTTTAGAAACAGGCATTCTCTCTCTCTCTCTCTCTCGTCTCTCCTCTCTCTCTCTCTCTCTCTCTCTCTCTCCTTTATATTTCCCTACATACTGCTTAGAAGCAATCTCTCTATCGTTTTTATGTCAATACACAATGTTTAGAAGCAGGCATTCTCTCTCTCTCTCTCTCTCTCTCTCTCTCTCTTCCTTTACCAGCCTTCAGGCGCAACAATTTCAGAGAATCTCTTCCCACCTTTTCCCTTCTCCTCCGTTTTGGCGGACGTCTCCCTGTTTCAACTTCATCCGTCGTGTTCCTGGCCCCTTTCCATTTCACTCTCTCCGCCTTTTCCCCTTTTTGATCTAGTCAGCGTATCGTTTGCTCTTCTTCTTCTTTTGCCTCCACCTCTTCTTCCTCTGCTTCTCCTTCTTCTTCTTCTTCTGCCCTTTGTTCCTCCCGTTCTAATTACAACCGACTTTCGCGTCTCGTCCGTAATTGGTGGGGCTGCGGAACCATAGCAGCAGTTTGACTTTGTCCTTTTCTTCTTCAGCCTTTGGACATTATGATCTCGATGGGACACGCTGCTCCCGTCGAGGTATTTCTCTCCTTTTCGCTGTTGTTCGTTGTTCTTAAGTTTATCTTGCACAGTCATTGTCGTTATTGGCATTTATACTTCGTGAGGCAGTCTGCAGTCAGCTGATACATTCACATGATTTACTTATTTCAAAGTCATTTCGTTGACGGTGATTCATTTTGCGAAAATCTGAATCAATCATTATTTTTCTGTATTATTTTGTCATTCTACCATAGCTATGTGAATCTTTTATTAAAAAATATTCAAACATAAATTATACAAAAACCAACTCATGAAGGTTACAATAATAAAACCGGAAAATGAGAATTTTAGTGTTTTAATGTCTTGATGATTCTAACCATTTATAAATTTTATGCTCAATCATTTCACCGACTAGTTTTAATTTGCATACCAGGAAAGGAGTATACAAAAACTACAGAGGCTAGAGGGCTACAAATTGGTATGTTGATCATCCACCCTCCAGTCATCAAACATATCAAATTGCAACCCTCTAGCGTTTGTAGTTTTTATTTTATTTAATGTTAAAGTCAGCCATGGATTGTGCATTCGGAAGCGCTTTCCTGTAGTACTGCGACTGAGGTAGACATAAGGGTTGATAGGAGAGGAGCAGTGTGGTTTATACGAGGAAGAAGGTGCGTGATTTAAGTTCCTGTTATGCGACACTTATGTGAGATATGCGAAATTTAAAGGAAACAAATAAAAAATGCGCAGAAGTTTCTTCTGCGCAATCGAGTTTCCTGTGGAACGTATAATGTTATATAAAACCATCAGCTACGATCGGTAGCGCCTCAGTTGCTTCCCAGATGCTGTAGAGTGAGGGTGCGTCCCACGCCTCCGAAAAGCACTGCCAAATGCACAATCCATGGCTGACTTTTACATTAAATAGAATAAAAACTACTGAGGCTAGAGGGTTGCAATTTGATATTTTTAATGATTGGAGGGTGGATGATCAACATACTAATTTGCAGCCCTCTAGCCTCTGTAGTTTTTTTAGACGGAAGGACAAAGCCGGTACAAAAGTAAAAGCTATTTATTGTTAAAAATGTTGGTGGAAGAATGGGATTGAATGCTAGTATATACATACATACACACATATATACATACACACACACACACACACACACACACACACACACACATATATATATATATATATATATATATATATATATATATATATATATCTATATATATATATATATATAGAGCATAAGGAAATAAACGTGCGAGTGGGTGTTTAGGCTCGGCGGGTGAGTTTTAAAATTCTCGTTGAATGAATGGCAAAGAACCGTAATTGTAATGGAAATATATACGGTCCTAGTGTCCTTTAACATGTGAGTGAGCGTCCCTCCCTTATAACATTCGTTGTACTGTGTTACATTTCTCTCTCTCTCTCTCTCTCTCTCTCTCGTAAGTGATGACATAAGGGTAAATACGGAGATATTATATAAAATATTGGAGAAAATAGTGGATATATATACCGAAGAAGAAAAGTAAACATCATTCATGCATACCAAGAGACAGAAGGATCTTGTTCCAGAAAATCAGAAAGTGGAAAAAAGGTCTTGCAAAAGAAAAAAATGCATGGAAAGTTATAGAACTAAAAAGTAAGATAGAAAATGCAGAACAAAAGATTATACAATCAAAAGAAAATGAAAAACGGGACTTGGAAGAAAAAAACCCTATTAAAATATCAAGCAAAACCCCAAACTATTATACTCATATGCGAAGAAGATGAATAAAAGAAGAATAGAAATAGGCCCTCTGAGAATTGAAGGAGATTAACGAATGAAAAAAAAGGAAATTTGCAACATACTGGCAGAACGATATAAGAGAGAATTCACCCCTAGAATAGATAATGAAGATAATGATATAGAAGTAAGGGACGAAAATAGTGAATATTTAGCTGACATAGAAATTAATGAAGCTGATATTGTGCAGGCAATTAATGAAATTAAAAATGGAGCTGCTGCAGGGCCGGATGGAGTCCCTGCTATTTTGTTAAAGAAAGTAGTTCATTCTATCGCAAAGCCACTTGCAATATTATTAAGACAAAGTGTAGATACGGGCAAGATTTATGATGAGCACAAATTAGCATATATCATCCCTACTTTCAAAAGTGGATCAAGACTAGAGGCAAGTAATTATAGGCCTGTGAGTCTAACATCACATATTATGAAATGTAATGAAAAGGGTGTAAATGAAGAAAAATATTATGAAACATTTAATAAAAAATAATTTGTTTAATATAGGACAACACGGTTTCGTACCCGGAAAAAGTACAAAAACCCAACTGTTAGTCCACCGTGAGAACATATTCAAAAATATGAAAAGCGGAAATGAAACAGATGTGGTTTATCTAGACTTTGCAAAAGCTTTTGACAAAGTAGACCATAATATATTAGCAAAGAAAATTAGAAAACACAATATCGTAGATAAAGTAGGAAGATGGTTAAAAGAATTTTTACACAACAGAAAACAGATAGTTATTGCAAACGATGAGAATCGGATGAAACCAAGGTAATATCCGGTGTGCCACAAGGTACGGTGCTAGCTGCAATATTGTTTGTTATTATGATTGAAGACATAGACAGTAATGTTAAGGATTCGGTAGTGAGTAGTTTCGCTGATGACACAAGAATAAGTAAGAAATTACTTGTGATGAAGATAGGAACGCTCTACAAAGAGACCTTAACAAAGTATATGATTGGGCAGAGGTAAATAGGATGGTATTTAACTCTGATAAATTTGAATCAATAAATTATGGAGACAGAGAAGGAAAGCTATATGCATATAGGGGACCTAATAATGAGACAATCACAAATAAGGAAGCAGTCAAAGACCTTGGTGTGATGATGAATAGGAACATGTTATGCAATGATCAAATAGCCATTCTGTTGGCAAAATGTAAAGCAAAAATGGGAATGTTGTTACGGCACTTCAAAACAATGAAAAGCTGAACACATGATTATGCTTTATAAAACATATGTTCGTAGTCCACTTGAATATTGCAATATGATATGGTACCCACACTATCAAAAGGATATTGCACAAATAGAGAGTGTACAAAGTCCTTTACAGCTAGAATAGAAGAAGTTAAGGACCTAGACTACTGGGAAAGACTACAATCCTTAAAATTATATAGTCTAGAAAAGGAGAAGAGACGCTACATGATAATTCAGGCATGGAAACAGATAGAAGGAATAACAGAAATATCATGGAACTAAAAATATTAGAAAGAGCAAGCAGAGGTAGATTAATAGTGCCCAAAACTATACCGGAAAAAAATAAGGAAAGCACACAGAACATTAATCCACTACGCACCAGCATCGATAATGCAGCGTCTATTCAATGCGTTGCCAGCTCATCTGAGGAATATATCAGGAGTGAGCGTAGATGTGTTTAAGAATAAGCTCGACAAATATCTAAACTGCATCCCAGACCATCCAAGATTGGAAGATGCAAAATATACCGGAAGATGTACTAGCAACTCTCTGGTAGACATTAGAGGCGCCTCACACTGAGGGACCTGGGCAACCCGAACGAACTGTAAGGTAAGGTAAGGTAAGGTCTCTCTCTCTCTCTCTCTGTCAATATACACAGCATATGTATGAGATGGTTGATATTTTTAAACTTGTATTATTTAGTCCGTATATGCTTGGCGAAACCTGCATCTGTTGTATGCCATACATATATATGTGTATATGTATACACACACACACACACACATATATATATATATATACATACACACACACACACACATATATATACTGTGGCACAGCTCTCTGCTACCGTTTCCCGTTTGCTATCGCTGTGGACTGCTCCAGGTGTGCCGCTCATCAGTCCACCCAAATGTAAATGTATATACAAGCTCCTGCTTCAGTTTAGCTAAAAAATTGATAAATAAATAAATGACTAAAATTACGATGAGGAAAAAACCTATGTATCTATGTATATCCATACACACGCGCGCACAACCAAACACAAACCCGGAGGGGGACTGGAGATTCAAACATTGCAAAAGGGGAAATGTCATTAAGGTTTTGAATCATCTTGAACTGATGGAATTCGTAGGCCTAAGACGCTCTTTCACCTCCTTGATGTAGGATGGTCCCGGCATTGTCTTCCCTTAATCCCGTGGTATTAGAGGCGGTCGCTTTGTGTGTCTTCTCTGTTTCCTGGGGAGCTGCTGTGGGCGCCCTTCCTCTCTCTGTGACTATGTTGAGGTAGAAGACAGGGACGTGGCGTCTTGCACTGCGCTATATGCTGTTGCACGGTCCTGTAGGAATAAGTACTTATGTGAGCTTGCGTTTATATATATATATATATATATATATATATATATATATATATATATATAAATATATATATATATATATATATATATATATATATATATATATATATATATAAATATATATGTATATATATATATATATATATATATATATATATATATATTATAATATACATATATATATATATATATATATAATATATATATATATATATATTATGTGTGTGTGTGTGTTGGTCTGCGTGAAGACCTTATTACTTTGTATTTACGAACACGTGTTCCACGCGCCTGAGGTAACCGTATGATAAGTACATTATAGCATGTTATAATAATTACTGTCCCCAGAGGAATCGAATTGTAATCTTGCGTTGGTAATGTGATTCCGATCCGCTGGCAGCGGATGTAATCGAATATCTCTCCAAGTTAACCTTAGTCTTCCCTGATAGTGAATAATAACGAAACAAAATAGATATTTCTTTCCTACGAAGAAAAAGGGTCTTAATATCGAATGTGTTTCCATTCGATAAAAAAATAAGATTATTTCAAGCAAGTCTACAGGAAAAACTAAATAATAGTATATTTTAAAAATAGTAAGAAGCACACAGACTAGTAAACAGTAGCAGATCTAGAAATCTTTCATTCCGGTGGCAAATATAATATATATATATATAACGTAACATTTGCACACATATCATTCATATTTATCTATATATATATATATATATATATATATATATATATATATATATATATATATATATATATATATATATATATAATTTTTTTTTATACATACACACGTTAGTTTAGTACTTGTTGTTGTCGTTGTTGAAATAATCATTAACTAAGTAAATTTTTTATACTAATAATGATGTATTGAAAGAAAAGGATGTTCTGTTATTCATATTCAAGGGGAGTGGTGGGGGACACGTGACCAGGTGCCCCCCCATAAATCCGCCACTGAATTATAAGAACAGGACAATTGATCAGTTTGTCCTTCTTCCGATGTGTGTCTGCGTGGTGAGAGAGAGAGAGAGAGAGAGAGAGAGAGAGAGAGAGAGAGAAGAGAAGGTATCATTTGAAATACAGAGAACATGTCGAGGATAATGCAGCAATGAGTTCTTAAAGAAATATAATACATACTATATCCTCACGCGTGTAAGCATGAAACGGAAATGTATAAAAAAAAAGGCCTCCAGATATTAATGTCAATTTACGGAAAGTATTACAAGCATCGTTGCCAATTTAGTGGAGCTTCCCACATGCATCGATGCATTTACAAACTGTTTCCATGAATTCTAGTTGTCATTGTAATGCAATAATGATATAATTACTCTACTATGTATATATTCTACAAATAGATACGCTAATTTCACTTATTTCCACAGTTTTGTGTAAGTCTTATGCCCAGTTTGGAGGGTAAACACATACCAATTGGTAACACTGATCACAAGAGTCAATATCCCTCTTTTGTCTCTAGAGTGAAGGCCATCTTTCCTTTGCAACTTAACTAAGACGATTCTCAATTATTTGTTCAGTATATATTACCGTTAATATTTTCATGACTGTTCACTATTTTGTGGGATTACTTATTTAATGATTTTATTAATATTGCCTTCTTTAAAAGTATTTACATTTTATTTTTACTCAAAACTCGAGTATTTTCAGGCCCTATCTGTGGCCAGGCTGACAACCTACACATCTCTTGAAAAAGGGCCACAAAGTAATCGAGTGTTGAGTAAAATAAAATGTAAATACTTATAAGTAAATACGTTATACCCAGTAACTTTGTGGGTTTCTTTTTCAGTTGCCTTCTTTGTTATGATTTGTTAGTGCAGGTGATTTTAAACTGTGTCCACTTTCCTAGACAGATTCAAAATAAACGGGACCCACGACAACATTTACATTTCCATGAAGCAGAAGAGAATATTGGGAATATATTCGACATACAAATACCTCGTTAAATTAAGGGATTCATATTAAGATATGTTCCCAGCATCAGCTGAATAAAAATCAATTTTAGTTGAGTGCAAACAAGAGGTTGATGCCTTCGGGTAGAAGGTAGGAAGAGGGATGGGAGGTTGATTGTCAACAAAATAAAAAAACAAGGCGAAGGGGACTGAAGGTTATTGATAAAGAGGAGGAGACAGGGATGGAAAAATTGTCAGGATCCTGAAGAAACCACTTGAAATAAAGATGCCGCGTAATGCACTGCCCAAAAACATCTAGTATGGATCTGTAAAATATGACTGATGTGAATATTTAGAATCTGACGGTCACTTTTAACCAGCTGCATGCGTAATTTTAATAATCACAATGCCCTCTTAACTTATGGATTTCTTCATACTTTGGAAAGGCTCGTCAATGCAGAGCCTAGTTTCAAATGAAGAAAGAAGTGAAGACAGGCTGACGCTATCTTCATTTCTTCTTCCATTTGGAACTAGGCTTAGTACTGACGACAGTTTCCAAAGCGTGAAGAAATCGAGTAGTTAAGAGAGCTTGTGGCTATTAAAATTGCACATGTTCGATTTAAGTTTACAGAGGGAAATACTAAAGCCACAAGTGAGCAATTTACATACAAGAGCCTCATATTTCACTGCCAGCTTTTGACACATTCTGATGAGCGGTGCCCTGAAGTTTTCTCAAGCCCTTGCAAAGATACTGCCCAGACGTCATTGCAAAAGGAGATAAACCGGAATTAGACCTTCCCTTGCATAGATCATAATACTGTTTTTAAAGGTATTAGAAAACCGATGTAGTCTTTTTCATACACCTTTGCATTAATACATGTTCCACCAATAGGAGGGTAGTTTGATAAATCTTGGGTACTGTTGCTTTTTCTTGGAAAGGCAAGAAACAATGAAGGGCATCATCAGGGTAGATGAAATAGATAATGAGGCATTGAGCAGGTTTCCCCTAGAATTCCGTCGGCAACTTCCTTAAATAGTCAAGTTTATTAGTTTTATTATTCTACATTATTTTACATTCAAAGTAGAATCAATCTTGGATGTAATTCTTACATTAATATTATTTTATTTTGACGGTGATTTTCAATAACCCACGACAATAAGGCTGAGAGAGTTCGAATATCATTATAGAGTTTAGAGGAACCTTTTCAGTCCCTCTCAGAAAAAAATATAAAAAAAAGAATCCTTGGATCTGTAACGACGGGAAATGAATTCAAGTTAGTTTCCAAAACTCAATGAGAAGAAATAACTAATTTTCGCTGAAAAGTTTCCCGCGAACGTAAATGAAAAAGAAAATAATCAATTCTAACCAAGTTCTCGGAGGAGCCGAAGAAGCGCCCAGGCAAAATGATAATGAAATTTAACCGAAACTTTCCCCAAATCTGAGGAAAATTCCCTGGGAGAGGAGGCGAAGTTTTTCTTCTTCTTTTTTCACGCGTTGGAATCATAGGGGAATTTCCCCGTATTGGTGGAGGGTGGGGAGGGGGGGGAGGGGGGAGGGGTGGGGTAAAGGGTGGGTGGGGGGGGGGGGGGGGGAGGGGGGGGGGGGGGGGGGGTGAGCGGGGAGGGGGGATTTTTCTTTTTTTTACTTTTCGGAAATCATAACATTGCTTTGCTATGCTTTGAATTGGTTTTTGGTTGATAAGGTATATATGAGCACTTGAAATGAAAATTCGGAAGGGGAGAAAGTTCTTCATAAAAATCTCTCTCTCTCTCCCTCCGACCAGCGGTTGGAACACAGAGAGAGAGAGAGAGAGAGAGAGAGAGAGAGAGAGAGAGAGAGAGAGAGAGAGAGAGAGAGAGAGAGAGAGAGAGAGAGAGAGGCCAAATATAGCGTGTCCCCGGAACAGCGAGGTCACCTTTAATTCTAATTTGCATAGATGATTTCCGTCCGCACACGGAAACCATAAGCTAACCAATATTGCAATATTGGTCTTTATAAGCTATGTTTAATTAGAGCATTAGCAGCATTATTATATGAATAAAAAGGTATATTGTCTGCATTTTAAACCCTCGCTGTTTTTTTTTCACTTGTAAAATCCATTAGACGGACCGCCAGCTTGAGGCCTTGACGTTTATGAAAATGAATGTTTGTGTATATTAATATCTTACTCTTCCATGAAATATGAGTTTTTGAATATGCATACATACATGCATACTTTTATACATAATTACATGTGTGTATATACATATTTATATATATACATATAATAATAATATATATATATTATATGTGAATATCTATGTATATAAATATATATATATATATATATATAATTATATATATATATATATATATATAATGTATGTATGTATGTATGTGTGTATGTATGTATGTATGTATGTATGTATGTATACCTGCAATGTTTGTGTATTCAAGTCATTTTATTCCCCTTTCATATGACCTAAAAATTGCATTGTTATATATCATCTGTTGTGCCTCTCATTATATTTTAATGTTTATTTTCTCCACTTACATGCCAAAGCAATGTAGACTATTTCCATTCCTTTAATGCGATGTAGCCGGGGAGCCTGTTTTTCATTTTTAAACGACAAAAAAAAAAAAAGAGGAAATGCTGTTTTTAACCGGGTTAATGCAAATATAGGCAAATTACGGCATTTGATCGTATGAATGTTGATGGGGGTCTCCTGCGTAATGCGCCCGCAGCTTGCATGGGAATCGCATGAATCATGCCAATGTCATTACACGCGTCATTATCCCGGAATTTCCCTTTTCGTTCCGCGCTGGCCAAGTTGGACTTTGTCGGGGGGGGGGGGCGCGTTTTGTTGCAAGTCCTACTTAAACTCTGCCGGCAGCGCCGCCGGTGGGCCGGCTTTATCTGTCAGCCGCTTTTTTTGCTTTGTTCGTTTTATGGAATTTATGATTATTATTTACTTACTTATTTATTTATCATCATTTATTTATTTATTTATTTATTTATTTATTATTATTATTATTATTATTATTATTATTATTATTATTATTATTATCAAAATCATTATTATTATTATTATTATTTATTTTCTTTTTTTTTCTTTTTTTGCTCTATCACAGTCCTCTAATTCGAATGGGTGGTATTTATAGTGTGGGGTTCCGGTTTGCATCCTGCCTCCTTAGGAGTCCATCACTTTTCTTACTATGTGTGCCGTTTCTAGGATCACACTCTTCTGCATGAGTCCTGGAGCTACTTCAGCCTCTAGTTTTTCCAGATTCCTTTTCAGGGATCTTGGGATCGTGCCTAGTGTTCCTATGATTATGGGTACAATTTCCACTGGCATATCCCTTATCCTTCTTATTTCTATTTTCAGGTCTTAATACTTATCCATTTTTTCCCTTTCTTTCTCTTCAACTCTGGTGTCCCATAGTATTGCGACATCAATGAGTTATACTTTAGTCTTGATTTTGTCAATCAACGTCACGTCTGGTCTATTTGCAGGTATCACCCTATCTGTTCTGACACCATAGTCCCAGAGGATCTTTGCCTAATCGTTTTCTATCACTCCTTCAGGTTGGTGCTCGTACCACTTATTACTGCAAGGTAGCTGATGTTTCTTGCACAGGCTCCAGTGGAGGGCTTTTGCTACTGAATTATGCCTCTTTTTGTACTGGTTCTGTGCAAGTGCCGGACATTCGCTTGCTATGTGGTTTATGGTTTCATTTTTCGTATTGCACTTCCTACATATGGGAGAGATGTTATTTCCATCTATCGTTCTTTGGACATATCTGGTTCTTAGGGCCTGATCTTGTGCCGCTGTTATCATTCCTTCAGTTTCCTTCTTGAGCTCTCCCCTCAGTAGCCATTGCCACGTATCATCGCTGGCTAGTTCTTTAGTCTTTCTCATGTATTGTCCGTACATTGGTTTGTTATGCCATTCCTCTATTCTGCTTGTCTTTCTCCTGTCTCTGTAAATTTCTGGGTCTTCGTCTACTTTTATCAGTCCTTCTTCCTATGCACTCTTGAGCCACTCGTCTTCACTGGTCTTCATTTTTTTTTTTTTTTGCTCTATCACAGTCCTCCAATTCGACTGGGTGGTATTTATAGTGTGGGGGTCCGGGTTGCATCCTGCCTCCTTAGGAGTCCATCACTTTTCTTACTATGTGCGCCGTTTCTAGGATCACACTCTTCTGCATGAGTCCTGGCTTTTATCATATTTCCTCCATTGAGTTTTGACTTGAGTAATGCCTTGAGTCTCTGCATATATTCTTTCCTGATCGTGTCCTTCATCTCTTGGTGTTTTATATCCCCTCCTTCCATTATTCCCAGGTATTTGTATCCAGTCTTATCTATGTGTTTGATGTTGCTCCCATCTGGTAGCTTTATCCCTTCAGTTCTCGTTACTTTGCCCTTTTGTATCTTGACTAAGGCGCATTTTTCTATTCCAAACTCCATCCTGATGTCCCCAGATACAATCCTTACAGACTGGATTAGGGTATCTATTTCCTTGATGCTCTTACCATACAGCTTGATGTCGTCCATGAATATCAGATGGTTAATTCTGTTGCCTCTTTTCTTGAGTTGGTACCCGGCATCCATCTTCTGTAGTACTTTTGTCATGGGAATCATGGCTACTACGAAGAGTAGTGGGGACAGTGAGTCTCCCTGGAAGATCCCTCTCCTGATATTAACCTCTGCTAGTCTTATTCCAGAGCTTGTAAGTATTGTATTCCAGTTGCGCACTGTATTTTTGAGGAAGCTGATGGTGTTTTCCTCTGCCCCATATATTTTCAGGCATTCTATTAGCCATGTGTGTGGTATCATGTCGAAGGCTTTCTTATAGTCTATCCATGCCATGCTTAGGTTGGTTTTCCTTCTCCTACTGTTCTTCATTACCATTTTGTCTATCAGGAGCTGGTCTTTTGTGCCCCTACACTTCCTTCTGCAGCCTTTCTGTTGGTGGGGGATGGTGTTTGTCTCCTCTAGGTAGTTGTATAGCCTTTCACTGATGAAAGGCTCTACAACTACCTAGAGGAGACAAAACACCAATCCCCCACCAACAGAAAGGCTGCAGAAGAAAGTGTAGGGGCACAAAAGACCAGCTCTTGATAGACAAAATGGTAATGAAGAACAGTAGGAGAAGGAAACCAACCTAAGCATGGCATGGATAGACCATAAGAAAGCCTTCGACATGATACCACACACATGGCTAATAGAATGCCTGAAAATATATGGGGCAGAGGAAAACACCATCAGCTTCCTCAAAAATATTATTATTATTATTATTATTATTATTATTATTTTATTAAAAGTAATGGCTACTTCAGCAGCATTACACTTGTAGAGATTCTTCTCTATTTTCCGAATAGCGGCTTTTTCCGTGCTACTTAGACAGGCTAGTAGAGCGCCTATGGAGGTCATGATCAAATACAGAGTCAAAATTGGTGTATATATTTGAATTTTACAGATAAACTATGATACCATAGTTATCAAAGTCATTAACGATATATATATATATGTCTCTCTCTCTCTCTCTCTCTCTCTCTCTCTCTCTCTCTCTCTCTCTCTCTCTCTCTCTCTCTCTCTCGTTCTTGAAGCAAGCGAGCTTTCGTCATTCATTCCATTTATTTATTTAATTAATTCATTAATCTATTATTTAATGAAATGTTGAAATTGATTCCGCTAATACACTCATGTTTAAAAAGGAAACTTACATAAGAGGGGCTTTTATATATTAGATATATATTATTATATATATAGATATATATATATATATCTATATATATATTCAGATGGGACAAGCCCACAGGGGCCAATGACTTGAAATTCAAGTTGCCAAAAATCATGGTGTTCCTTAGAAAGAAGAAACAGGAAGTAAGAGAAATGGAGAAAGGAGAAACCACCTATATTAAAAAGAAAAAAAAAACAAATTAATTTAATAAATAAAAATGCAAGCAAATTATAAACATGCAATGATAATTTTAGCAGGGTAGTGTGGTCCAAGTCATTATTGCTAATATTAAGAAACAGAGACCTACCACCAAGAACCACTCCATCTAAAAGAAGCAGACATCCACACCGGAGAACGGTATTGTATTAAATGAAGGCAAATGACCTAAAACTGGTTTCTTTGATTTTTTCACTCACATAAATATATAAGAGGCCTTACGCACAATACCTCACTTTCGTGCGGATTTGCTGACACTTTCATGAATGTTTCTCAAAAGTAATATGCGAGTCAAAAGTTCCACCTAGAATAGTTGAACAGTCAGTCAGTCAGCAGATTCCCATCCAGCTGAAAGGTTGGGGAGGGGGATAGGATGGAGGATCTGTACGAGATCTACTAATCAATAGTGTTTTGGTTTTGCCGGAGTTCAGCCACACATACCCCACCAACTGCACCATTCGCTAATCTGCTCCGTGTCACGATTGAGACTAAGGGCAGATTCATTCCTCGTGAGTGGAGAGTTTACTACACTCAAAAGTGATGTATTATCTGCATACTGAACAATCTCGTTTTCGAGCACAACATTTCTACAATGAAAATAACAGTAGACCAAGAACACTGCCCTGTGGAACTCCAGTCACAATAGGTCTCGGTTCACTAAAGATTCCATCAACTGCAACTGGGCTGCTGCCTTCCTGTAAAGAAATCTTGAAGTAATCCTAGAACATACCCACCTATTCCAAGAATCTGAAGTTTATAAATAAGTGTTACTTACTAAATCGAAAGCAGCACTTAAATCTATCTGAATTACCCTGTGCTCAAAACCCATAGACACCTAACTGGTTCCTATATGCATGTTGGCTGTCAGCTAACAATCCTTTAGATTCCACGTTCTTATATAGCGGCTTAAAAATAAGTTTTCCAGCAACTTGGGAGAGCACAGAAAGAATAGAAATTGACCTGTGATTACTGCAGATATACCGTTCTTTGGAACAGGCACTGTATTACGAAGCCTGCCTTCATCCACAAAGATACTACGTCTACCAAAAAATCTATAGAATCTACTAATCTTGGGAGATTACACACTAAAAATACTTTTTAAAATAGAAAAAAACTATCTGGATCTTCTCCAGCTATGAAGAGTATTCAGAATTTTTTTAACATCCCTAGAGCTAAATGCAAAAGTTGTAAGAATTTTTTTTAACATCCTAGAGTGAAAGAAAAATTCTGTAAGAATTTTCTAACATCCCTAGAGCGAGATAAAAATTCTGTTAGAATTTTTTAAACATCCCTAGAGCGAAATGAAAATTCTGTAAGATTTTTCTAAACATCCATAGAGTGAAATGCAAATTCTGTAAGAATTTTCTTAACATCCCTAAAGCGAAATGAAAATTCTGTAAGAATTTTCTTAACATCCATAGAGCGAAATACAAATTTAGTAAGATTTTTCTAAACATCCATAGAGTGAAATGAAAATTCTGTAAGAATTTTCTTAACATCCCTAGAGCGAAATACAAATTCTGTAAGAATTTTCTTAACATCCCTAGAGCGAAATACAAATTCTGTAAGAATTTTCTCAACATCCCTAGAGCGAAATATAAATTCTGTAAGATTTTTCTAAACATCCCTAGAGCGAAATAGAAATTCTGTAAGAATTTTCTTAACATCCCTAGAGCGAAATGCAATTATCGTAAGAATTTTCTTAACATCCGTAGAGCTAAATACAAAATCCTGTAAGAATTTTCATAACATCCCAAGAGGTAAATGCAAATTCTGTAAGAATTTTCTTAACATCTGAAGAGGATAATGCAAATTTTGTAAGAATTTTCATAACACCCCTAGAGAGAAATGCCAATTCTGTGAGAATTTTCTTAACATTCCTAGAGCGAAATGCAAATTCTGTAAGAATAAGTTCAGGACGACAAAAAGCAAGGAGAGGGGCATCCCCAACTGATTGCTTAGCTTCAAAAGCTTGATGAAGCATTTAACCCTTTTCCAAAGAGCCAATAAACACTCTACCATCATGTGTTAGTAGTGGTGGAATGGAAGACGATCCTGATCCTAAGATAGACGATGCCAATTTGGTCCATCTATTTCTGGTGATAGAAGTTCACTCTCGACGTGGTTCGGAAATCGCGTAAAGCCGTAGGTCCCGTTGCTGAATAACCAGTGGTTCCATGCAACGTAAGAACCCCATACATACAAACAAACAAACAAACATTTTGGTCCACCACAGATGAAGCTGATTAATTCCTTCAAGTTTCCTCTTCGAGGAGTTTTTGTAATTTTTCTCAGCTATTTGGTCAGTTCTATTTGGAGCACGGCGAGAAACAACGAAAAATGGTGTCATTTTTATGAGAAAGGTATTGTCTCCATGTGCTAGAATTGATAAGATCGTCTACATGTATCATCAAACTATGGCTGGCCATATATATATATATATATATATATATATATATATATATATATATATATATATATATATATATATATATATATATATATATATATATCTTCTTCTTCTTCTTCTTCTTCCCAGCTTTTTCCCATTTTTAATACTGGGGTCGCCGTTTCGGATGAGCCGTTTCCATCTATTTCTATCTTGCGCTTCTGCCTCATCAATTCCCTTCTCATGTAAATCTCCTCTCACACAGTCCTTCCATCTCTTTTCTTGGTCTCCCTCTCTTTCTTCTTCCTTGCACCTCCACTCCCATAGTATGTCTCCAGCGTGGTCCTCATCTCTCCTCAACAGGTGTCCATACCATCTCAGCCTCCCCTCCTGCACTTTCTTTGATACTTCCACCACCTTAGTTGACCCCCTTATGTAGTCATTTCTGATCCTATCCACTCTTGTTACCCCAGACATCCACCTAAGCTTCCTCCATTTCTGCCACATCCATCTTCTCTGCTCTGCTTTTCTCATGCTTGCTGTTTCCGTACCATACAGCATTGCTGTTCTTACCACCGTCTTGTGAAATTTTCCTTTTAACCTAAGCGGCACTCTTTTGTCACAAAGAACTCCCGAGGCCGCTCTCCAGTTTTTCCAGCCTGCCTGTACCCGATGTTTTACTTCTTCTTCCATACTTCCTCCAGCGTTAACAAAAGATCCCAAATACTTAAACTTATCAACTCTCCTTATTTGCTCTCCACCAAGCTGAATACTTTCTCTATCATCCCCCTATCAGTGGTGGTACACACATATTCTATCTTGGATCTACTTATTCTCATTCCTCTGTCCTCCAGTACTTGTCTCCATCTTTCCAATTTCACTTCCAGATCTTCCCTGCTCTCTGCACACAGAACAATATCATCCGCATACAATATGTTCCATGGTACTGTCTCCCTTACTTCCTCTATTATAACATCCATCACTATGTTAAAGATAAATGGGCTCAGAGCCGACCCCTGGTGTAATCCTACTCTCACCTCAAAACCTTCTGTCTCCCCAACACTGCTCCTCACTCTGGTAAATACATTCCGGTACATCTCTTGTATCAATCGCACATACTTCTCTGGCACATCTTCTCCCTCAGGCTCCTCCATACCTCTTGTCTCGGGACTCTGTCATAAGCCTTTTCAAGGTCAATGAATACCATATGTAGGTCCCTTTGTCTTTCCCCGAATTTCTCCATTATTTGCCTCAGACAAAATATACCATCTGTTGTTCCCCTTCCCTTCATAAATCCCATCTGCTCTTTACCTATTTGTACTTCTTCTCTCAGTTCTAGCATCTATCATCCTTTCCAGTATCTTCAAAGTGTGGGACATCAATTTAATGCCCCTATAATTACCACACTCTTGGACATCGCCTTTCCCTTTAAAAATTGGGATCAATATACTCCCACGCCACTCATTTGGTATCTTTTCCTGTTCAAGGATCTTTATCATAAAGGGATCGTACAGTATATCCACTCCTTCATCTCCTAATGCTTTCCATGCCTCCACCGGGATCATGTCTGGTCCGGTTGCCTTCCCATTCTTCATCTTCTTCAGTGCATTTAGTACCTCGTGCCTAGAAACCTCATTACCATGCCAATGTTCACTTGCCCATCCTCTCTTATTAGTCTATTATTTTCTTCATTTAACAACTGTTCGAAATATTCTTTCCATCTCTTCACAATGTCTTCCTCCTTTCTAAGCACTACACCTCTTGATTCTTTATTTGTTTGATGTGTGTATCTTTGGTGCTCTTATTTCTAGCCTTTGATAGCTTCATCATCTTCTTTAATCCTTCCTTTGTCCCCAGCTCATTATACACATCATCATACGACTTTGCTTTAGCTTGGGCTACCACCTTTTTCACCACCTTGTTTTTCTCTCTGTACCTATTTCTGTCTTCCACTGACTGTGACTCTTCCCATCTTTTCTTTGCCTCCTTCTTATCTTTTACTACTTTCTCAATGTCTTCATCCCACCACCAACTATCCTTTTCTTCCCATATGATACCAGATGTCTCTCCTAGCAGCTCCTTTCCATGCCTTCTTATTACTGCTGCATTTCGTGCCCACCATTCTTGAACATCTTCAATCCCTATATCAATATCCTCCAAAACCCTCCTCTTAAACTCTCTCTTCTTATCCCCTTCCTTCTGTAATTCGTACCATTTAATTTTCCTTATCCCTTTAGCTTTGGTTTTTCTTCCCTTTTCAACTTCAAGTCCATACATAGCAGCCTGTGTTGGTGGGGGGCTACATGGTCGCCTGGAATAACTTTGCAGTTCTTGACCTCCACCAGATTTATCCTTTTATACAAGAAATAGTCTATCTGGGAGAATCTTCCCCCACTCCTATATGTTATTAGGTGTTCCCTTTTCTTCTCAAAAAATGTGTTTACTATTGCCATGTCGAATGACACAGCAAAGTCCACTACACTCTCTCCTTCTGGGTTTCTCTCCCCAATTCCATGGCCCCCATGCACCCGCCCAATCGCCTCATTTTCACTTCCGACATGGCCATTCAAATCTGCCCCAACTATCACCCTCTCATGCTCTTCCAGTTCTTGCATTATTCCATCCATGTCTCTCCAGAAATTTCCCTTCTCTTCTTCTGTGCAACCAACTTGTGGTGCATATGCGCTTATAATATTCAGAATCTCTCCTCCATAACATATCTTCAATCTGATGATACGGTCATTCTTTCTATGCACTTCTATTACCGAGTTCTTTAGTTCACTAGACAGTACTATGCCAACTCCATTTCTACCTTGTTTATTTGCTCCACTATATATAGCTTATATCCATCTCCCAACTCTTTAGCTTTATTTCCTTTCCACCGCGTTTCTTGCACACACACAACATCTACTTTCTTTTCTCTCATCAAGTCAGCCAATTCTCTACCTCTCCCAGTCATGGACCCAACATTTAGCTGACATACTCTGAACCCAATGTGAGCTCGCTTCTTTAGCTGCACCCGCTCCTGATGCAGTAGCCCTCGCCTTACCACAGAGTTAGGGCGATGTCTCTGTGCGTCGTTTACGGAGTACGCCCTAGCATTACCTCTTTCCATATTTCGGCTCATTCCATTTTTGGTTTGGCACAGATTTTTACAGCCGGATGCCCTTCCTGACACTAACCCTCCCTATTTATCCGGGCTTGGGGACCGGCACCCATAAGGACTTGGTTGCCCCCCAGGTGCTAGGTTTATATATATATATATATATATATATATATATATATATATATATATATATATATATTTTACTACGTGTGTGTGTGTGTGTTTGTGTTTGCGTGTATTCAGTTTAAGAACTATATCTACAGAGAGGAGCTAAATATATGCAAGAGAAGAAATTTTTGAGACCTTGCAATTTTTACAGTTAGTGTAGAAACAAAAACTAACTATTAGAGACAAAAAATTGCACATCCCTTTGGGAATGCAAACCAACAAATCAACAAATCAATCAACATTCAACGGCAGTTATTGATTTCCATAACTGTGTATAAAGATCAAATCTAGATCTTTCTTTGCCTTTCATCCTTCGGACAGTACTTCCAACCCCAATTTATTCACAATGTTTCCCTGGAATCCTTTGACTGCTTCGTCACCCACCTAATCCTTCCAGCGCGCTTTCATAACAGTTCACGTTAGGATTACGCGCCTCAGAAGCGTGGTCGGTATGGTGTTGGCGTGCCACCTCGGTGGCCGCGAGTTCGATTCTCGGTCATTCCATTGAGGAGTGAGAGGAGTGCATTTCTGGTGATAGAAGTTCACTCTCGACATAAAGCCGTTGGTCCCGTTGCTGAATAACCACTGGTTCCATGCAACGTAAAAACGCCATCAAACAAACAAACAAACGTTAGGATTTCACGTTTTGAACCGTTTTTGTCGAAATATCAATCTGCTTCCGACGCAAATTCCCATTCACTCGGTTTGACCTCGTTCGCTAACCATGGCCACTCGAATTATTTCCAGTCGTTATTAATTTAGTTTTCATTTCTTTCCACTTCTCACGCCTGAGAAGATTCGATTCCTTATTGACTCATCTCTACGTCTTCCACATAATTTCGAATCAATCTCTGGTAGGATTTAAAAAAGTGAGATGACACTACCGGTATCCGTTCTTGTCAGGACGGAATCATATGTATTTATTTAAACATTGACAAAGTCTTTCGCTCTTTCTATAGATTGTCAAAAAAAAAAAAAAAAAAAAAAAAAAAAAAAAAAAAAAAAAAAAAACAAAAAAAAAAAAAAAAAAAAAAAAAAAAAAAAAAAAAAAAAAAAAACGCCACAGTTTCTTCTGCACATTGGTGTTGTCTGAACAACTCCACCGGAAATAGATCGATCTTTCTGTGGTCTTGGTGTGATGCTGTATGAGCATCGGCACATGAAACTTCAACCATGGCCCGGTGGTGGCCTACCCTATATCGTTGCCAAACGCACGATCATTGTTAATTTTAAATAAAATAAAAACTACTCAGGCTAGAGTGCTGCAATTTGGTACATTTGATGATTGGAGGGTGGATGATTAACAGACCAATTTGCAGCCCTCTACCCTCAGTAGTTTTCAAGATCTGAGGGCGGACAGGAAGAACTGGAGACATAAAATGCGGACGGACAGACAAAGTGGGACAATAGTTTTCTTTTTCACGAAACTAAAACGATCTAGCTGAAGTCGGTTACTGTAATATCACTTGATATATTTGTGCCGTTCTAAAACTGGCTTCTGATAAAGTTACTTAGATCTTTAACAATTCAAAGATGTCCTCCTTTATGTATCATATCAGCGAGCGTTTATTTATTCATAGCTTATTTACCATTTGATGTAGGTCCTGGAAATTTTAGGGCCATTCATGATTAAATTCTTTAGAATTTATTAATAGCACTTTAGATAAAATCTACAACGTAATCAGCGTTGGAGGGACACTAAAAACACTGACAAATGCAAATGATTAAAAAGTCATTAATATAAAGTTTAGAGAACATTGTGAGAACCCATCTCGTCATTTACCCTTCATGAGCGTAAATTGCTCGATATAGCTGTCTTTTAAAAAGATTGCTGATCGTGATTGTATTCAACAACGAGTTAATGGCTCGTTTAAGCCAAACTTTCTATACAGGACATTTTTTTAGGTCATAATTATTCATCGATTTCTATTTGCATACGAAAACCCGAAGTGGCTGAAATGGCCCCTAAACAAATGACTGTCTTCGCCCGATTTGTCACGCACATCTTTCGACCTCGCCAGCCCTTATTATTCCCGACCATCCTGTGTACGTCAAGGGGAGGGTCTGAGTCCTCCCTCCCCTGGCTGCTAGTGGGGAGGGTCCCAATTCCTCCCTCGATGTTAGGTAGAGGAGGGTCTGATTCCTCCCCTATAGATGTTAGGGGGAGGGACCGCATTAGGGGGAAATGGTTGATGGTGTCGCATTAAACAACCCGATTTCAGATAATGGCAGTTTTCACGCCTGGGGCACCGTCTATGGCGCGATCGAAAGTTTGTGGCTTCCATT
>NC_087203.1:108475156-108490156 GCF_015104395.2 Macrobrachium nipponense | reverse complement strand
AGAAACAGGAAAAATTCTAATGCCTTAACACCATAGCAACAGGCGAGACCATTTGGTAATGTGATAATAATGATAATAAAAATCAGAGGAAACCATAGATTGTTGGCTTGCTAGTGCCTTGTTTCAGACTTTCTCTTAAGTCTTGTAAACACTAAAACTTTAAAAACTTCTAAAAGTTTGAGAACTGTAATGCTGTCAGTAACTATTGCTTTGGGGATCTATCTTCTGGTAATGAAGGAGGTTCAATGGTTCTGAAGCGCCTCAGTGGCGTGGTTGGTATGGTCTTTGATTGCCACCTCTGTGGCCGCGAGTTCGATTCTCGGGAATTCCATTGAGAGGTCAGAGATGTGTATTTTTGGTGATAGAAGTTCACTCTCGACGTGGTTCGGAAGTCACGTAAAGCAGTTGGTCCCGCTACTGAATACCCACTGGTTCCATGCAACGTAAAAACACCATACGAACAAACAAATAGTTCAGAAAACAACATAGCAGATTTAATCTCGCTTTAAAACTAAAGTGACATAAGATGGGTTATGTTACTGTAATTTAGGGCAAACGCCAAGGCAGTTACATTAAGGGAATTAGGACACGCTGAATGTTGATTATTACAATAGAGCAGAGGTTCTTAATTTTTCTATGACTCCAGGCCCCCGATAAATTGCCCAATTTGGTTCCATACCCCCTTTGCTTAAGTCCACTTAAGTCCTATTTTTGACAATATAACTTAGTATACTTAGTTTAATGCATATTTTGGTATGCAAAGCTAAGAACAGAACATACAAGATAATCAAAAACATTTATAGTTTTATATAGTTATTTATTTACAAAATGTACCCTTACATACATTGACACATTAAAATCAAGTATATTCAAATATCAAAGGATGAAGTCCCGTACCCCCAGCATATGGTTCTTATACCCCCAATGGGCATGGATACCCACTGTTAAGAGCTCCTACAATAGAGGAAAGGGGTGGCAAAAAAGTCTCCCTTTAACAACAGAGGCTGCAAAATACACACCCACACACACACACAAACGTACTACATACACACACACACACACACACATACATAAATATATGTATATATATGTATAGTATACTATATAATATATATATATATATATATATATATATACATATATATATATGAATGTCTTTATTTTACTGTAATACAAAAGTATAATAAGAAAGAAATAAAAGGCCCATAAAAACACTATTTTAACGTTGCAACCATATATTTCGAGCGCTTCCTTCAGTGCTCCTGATCACTGGTAAAATGTGGACATGGGATGTCTTACAAGAGTATATATACAAAAACATATGTAGGTGTGGCAGTAAGTCTCTGTTGGTGACCCAGAGACTTACTGCCACACCTACATATGTTTTTGTATATGTACTCTTGTAAGACATCCCACGTCCATAATTTACCAGTGATCAGGAGCACAGAAGGAAGCGCTCGAAATATATGGTTGCAACGTTAAAATAGTGTTTTATGGGCCTTTTATCTTCTTATTATACTGTTGTATTACAGTAAAAAAGACATTCATATATATATATATATATATATATATATATATATATATATATATATATATATATATATATATATATATATTATACTCTTGACTCTGCCGTTTTATTATTGTTTTTGCTTACGTTCTTCAAACTGAGAAACTAAAGAAGAAGAAGGAAAAAAAAGGAGTATGTAGAAACTTCTAACATAATCATACCTTTCGAGATCAGAGCATTACGGGCGCCTTAATACAGTAGAGAAAAGCGCTTTGCTTAAGGAATACAGTTGGTCACGGCATTCCAATGCAGTAAGGAATTCTGAGTATCTGCTTAACATAATATTTTACCATAAGACGCTCTTAGTAGGTACAATTTTTCTAGGATGAAGTTCCTAGCCACAATTTATATAGTGTGTTCTCGCGATCGCACGTTCGTACCTATATGCTTTATTATTAATTTGTACAGCCAGGTTCAGTCATTTTTTTTCTGCTTGAAAGGCAATTTTTTTTATTCAGTCACAGATAATCTCTAATTAGGTAGATCATCTTGTCCTTAATCTCATTTTCAACTGATTTAGAACCTTTCTCTCTCTCTCTCTCTCTCTCTCTCTCTCTCTCTCTCTCTCTCTCTCTCTCTCCAGGTAATGAAAAACTAGCTATTGTATATAACACCAAAAAATTATAAAGAAAATACTCGAAAATACTTAACGCATTGTAACAGCAGGGTTTTGTAACTCTCTCTCTCTCTCTCTCTCTGTCTGTCTTCAGGTAATACAAAAAACCTATTGTATATGACACCAAAATTTTAATTAGAAAAAACTCGAAACTACGTAACGCATTGTAATAACAGGACTCTCTCTCTCTCTCTCTCTCTCTCTCTCTCTCTCTCTCTCTCTCTCTCTCGTTAGACATCCTTTCCCGTAATCGGATTTGAGACAAGAACTTATCCTGGCGTCGAAACGAACAACAATAATAGACGTGTAGGGTCGGAGATCATCATTACTGGAGCATCGGAGCTGAGGGCGGGGATAATACAGGACCAACTTATAGGATTCACAATACCCTACGAGGGAGAAGGGAAGGGAGGGGGGGGGGTGGCGGGGGGGGGGGGGTGTGGGGGGGGGGGGGGGGGGGGGGGGGGGGGGGGGGCCTTTGGATGGGTTTTCACAAAGCTGCTGCTAATCCTATTACTGTGTTTGTTTATGGTGTCACCTGCGAGAGCAGAACACTATTACTCCTGTCTAATTCTCTCTCTCTCTCTCTCTCTCTCTGAAACCCCCGACGTGTCTTGTTACTTACGGTAACCAGCGGTAGCGTCAGCAGCAGCAGCAGCAGCAGCAGCAGCAGTGTTGCCAGATGACGGGAACACCAAGCAAGGAATTCTCTCCGGAACCGGCAGCGGATGCTATTCGGCCGATTCATAAAATCCCGGGCCTGGAAAATACCCCAAATTCCTCCGAATCCGGATAAAACTCCCTATAGGGCAAAGTGTGAATCCGCTTACCTTCCCGAATTAGGCGATGAAAATTCGCCGGATTCATAAAAATTTAGGGGGAAGATTCCTAAAATTCCTCAAATATGAGGTCGAAATTCCCTGCAGACGAGTCTAAAGTCTATAACAGTGTTTGTGCGTGCGTGCGTTCGTGTGTATGTGTTGCCTATACCGAGAGAGACTTGGAGGAGAGACATGTGCTCTGTTTTTATACATACGCTAATCTCCGTATCGTGTGTGTGTGTGTGTGTGTGTGTGTGTGTGTAAGTGTATGTGTGAGCAATACTGACGTTGCCTGTACCGAGTGAGACTTGAAGACCAATTGGAGGACTCTCTGATTTTATACACACGCTAATCTCCGTATCGTGTGTGTGTGTGTGTGTGGTGTGTGTGTGTGTAAGTGTATGCGTGTATGGCAATACCGACATTGCCAATACCGAGTGAGACTTAGAGGACACTCTGGCTTTATACACACGCTAATCTCCGTATCGTGTGTGCGCGTGTGTGTGTGCGTGTTACACACACGACCCCCAAACGTTGTTATTGTGTTTGTTTCGGCCGGGCGGAATTTTCGCTTTAATTAAAGATATACGGTTTCATTTGCCAATGTCACATTGATCTTCGTCGCAACGGGATTCAAGTAATGATGTGTTTATTGATACGGTCCAATTAATTTGCGCGACGCACCTACGTCCTTTTTAGTCGGTTAGGACGAGTGATTTCGCTTTTCTTTTTTCATTCTTTTCCCTTTTTTAAGGGGATTTTCGGAAAAAAATCCAAAATTTCACCATTAAAAACTTGGTGAAAGTTGAATATTTACTATGTTGTTTTGCGTCGAGAAAGATATTAGCTCTGAAGGAAGGCTGAACATTCACAATCTTAAACAGTAGGTTTTAATTTTTCCTCAAACATGCTTTTAATTTTCATTTTTGCTGAGGTTCAGGATACTAGCAGAGAAAATCTATTAACTTTTCACAATTTAATCTCTCTCTCTCTCTCTCTCTCTCTCTCTCTCTCTCTCTCTCATTATCCCAGGTAAAGGCGTATGGTCATTGTGTACAATTCCGAAAAACGCAAAAGGTAAAACAAAGCCATAATTTGTATCTGTGCTTGTCACATTATATTCCCTAATAATATCTGCAATTCCCTTAGCCCCTCCTGGCTCCATTGACATGTAAACAGATGAACCAAAAAGAAAGAAACAGAGAGAGAGAGAGAGAGAGAGAGAGAGAGAGAGAGAGAGAGAGAACGAAAAAAGAAAGAAAGAAAAAAACAAAAGCATGGAAGGAAATCATGTCAGGGTAATTTCGGATCGATGGATGATGGGTGGGTTGGGGGATGGGGATGGGGGTGGCGTTTACGGAGGTAGGGGGGGGGAGGAGGGGAGTGGGAGCGGCGAGGTAGGGGGATGGTCAGGGGGGGGATGGGGTAGTAGTAGAGTTAGGGGGAGGAGTAGAGCGGTCTGCCGGACTATTTATGGTAGATTAATAAAAATTAAAAATTCCCCCGGACAGGTGTCCCAGGGAACAGCGGACGGGTGGATGGAACAGGAGACGAGAAGGGGAGGAAGAGTGGAAGAGGATAAAAAGGGGGAAGGGAGAGAGGACCGAATGGGAAAGGATGCAAAAAAAAAAAAAATAAAAAAAGTTGATCAAGAGAAATTAGACGAAGAGTATATATATATATATATATATATATATATATATATATATATATATATATATATATATATATATATATATATATATATTATATATATATTGTGTGTGTGTGTGTGTGTGTAGGTTATATTGTTCATTTCTTATTATCGCACTTTGAGAGAGAGAGAGAGAGAGAGAGAGAGAGAGAGAGAGACTTGAGCGGGATATGTAACATATCCTTTAAATAGTAATAAAACGATTCAAATTTACTTACGGATATATGACATTTTTTTCCTGAAATGAATATAGCTTTCGTAAAAGAAAAGTCGAAAACGGTTTAAAAAATTAGTAAATACTGATAAAGATTATATATTATACTGGAATAACTATTTATTTACATGTTCACATCGTGAACAGGGACATACGGAATAGAGGCTATCGGAAAAAGAGAGTGACAGGTTAATAAAGACGAATTTTAGGAATAAGAGGAATCTGTTATAAGTGACCTTGGGTTGTTCCGTTGATAAGTTACTCTCTTTCCTCCGTTACAACTTGACTACCTGTTGCTTGCAGGTGTATAGTTATATAGGAGACGCTCAAGAATTCGAGGGCTGTATCAGGAATTGATGAAACTCCGTGATGAGAGTGGTTTGTTTCTCCGACGGTTTGAGGTTTTAGTTAAATCAGTATTTAATTTTTAAATTTTATTATTATTTTTCCGTATTGAAAGTGGTTTATTTCTCTGACTGTTTGAGGTTTAAACAAGAATTTATTTTTGGTGAAACCTCGTGATGAAAGAGGTTTATTTCTCTGATGGCTTGAGGTTTAAAACAGGATTTTTTTGGGGGAAACTTCGTAAAATCACTGGTTTATTTCCCTGACTGTTTGAGGTTTAAAACAGTTTTTTTGTGAAACCTCGTGATGAAAGAGGTTTATTTCTCTGACGGCTTGAGGTTTAAACCAGGATTTAAAATAAAACTCCGTTGTGAAACTGGTTTATTTCTCTGACGGGTTAAGGTTTAAAACAGGATTTTTTTGTGAAACCTCGTGATGAAAGAAGTTGATGGTTTGAGGTTTAAAACAGGAATTCTTTTTTTTTTTTTGGTGGGGTGGGGGGTTGGGGGACGTCTCTATACTGTTTGAGGTTTAAAACAGGAAATTTTAAGCTGTTTATCCTTGAGGAAATTCTGATCTTAGTATCCTGACCAGTGGTTTCGTCCACCTGTTGACAATTTTACAACTTCTTAAATACACTTTCATTACGCACAAAGTTTTAGAAATTACCATTGTACGCACATTCAGACTCCCTCAGCGGAGAGCACTCGTCGATGTGACCAGGATACGTATTGACCGTACGCATTTCACTCGCAACTTTTTATTTTTTTTTTTTCAGTTGAATCGCTAGCAGCCAGGCTAGCCAGGGCTCTCGATGCCTGCCAGCCACGACCAGTCCGAAGTAGTTGAACAGAAAATAGAAAATATATTTAAACGTGAAAGAAAAGTCATTAAGTACTTGGACGTTCTACCTTCGTTTTGAAATATTACTGGAATGAATCTTTTGGTAATATGGTCGCTTAGCGCCGATGGGTTTGGATAACTCCAACTCTTTGTTCTTTTAAACGGATTCTTCAATTTAGTTCAGTCACTGTCGCAAATGAAAAGCATTTCAACGTATAATGTTCATTATCTCCTTGTGGACAAGCCCAGCCCATTAAAAATATGTGTATGCATAAACAGGTTTTTATTTTTGTTTATAAAAAGCTCCACTTAAGCAAAAAAAAAAAAATCTTTGTTACTGCTGTTGGTCATAACACTTAAAAGACACTTGAAATTTAATCCACTAATTTCTGTTTTTATTACGAAGAACTGAGTCATATGCAATAATAATGATTTACTTGCGAAACTAGTTTTACGAAGATGTTTTTGTATAATATTTACAAGGCAAGATTTTTTTTACTATACTGAATAATATACGATTTTTGTATGAACTCGACTATCTCAAATATGCATCAAGAATCTTACTTTGTTACTTACGCTATTTATAATAATAATAATAATAATAATAATCTAATAATAATAATAATAATAATAATAATAATGATACCACACACATGGCTAATAGAATGCCTGAAAATATATGGGGCCGAGGAAAACACCATCAGCTTCCTCAAAAATACAATGCGCAACTGGAATACAATACTTACAAGCTCTGGAATAAGACTAGCAGAGGCTAATATCAGGAGAGGGATCTTCCAGGGCGACTCATTGTCCCCACTACTCTTCGTAGTAGCCATGATTCCCATGACAAAAGTACTACAGAAGATGGATGCCGGGTACCAACTCAAGAAAAGAGGCAACAGAATCAACCATCTGATGTTCATGGACGACATTAAGCTGTATGGGAAGAGCATCAAGGAAATAGATACCCTAATCCAGACTGTAAGGATTGTATCTGGGGACATTAGGATGGAGTTTGGAATAGAAAAATGAGCTTTAGTCAATATACAAAAAGCAAAGTAACGAGAACTGAAGGGATAAAGCTACCAGATGGGAGCAACATCAAATACATAGATGAGACTGGATACAAATACCTGGGAATAATGGAAGAAGGGGATATAAAACACCAAGAGATTAAGGACACGATCAGGAAAGAATATATGCAGAGACTCAAGGCGATACTCAAGTCAAAACTCAACGCCGGAAATATGATAAAAGCATAAACACATGGGCAGTGCCAGTAATCAGATACAGCGCAGGAACAGTGGAATGGACGAAGGCAGAACTCCGCAGCATAGATAAGAAAACCAGGAAACACTACAATACACAAAGCACTACACCCAAGAGCAAATACGGACAGACTATACATAACACGAAAGGAAGGAGGGAGAGGACTACTAAGTATAGTGGACTGCGTCAACATCGAGAACAGAGCACTGGGGCAATATCTGAAAACCAGTGGAGACGAGTGGCTAAAGAGTACATGGGAAGACGGACTAATAAAAGTAGACGAAGACCCAGAAACCTACAGAGACAGGACAATGGCAAACAGAACAGAGGACTGGCGCAACAAACCAATGCACGGACAATACATGAGACAGACTAAAGAACTAGCCAGCGATGACACATGGCAATGGCTACAGAGGGGAGAGCTCAAGAAGGAAACTGAAGGAATGATAACAGCGGCACAAGATCAGGCCCTAAGAACCAGATATGTTCAAAGAACGATAGATGGAAATAACGTCTCTCCCATATGTAGGAAGTCCAATACGAAAAATGAAACCACAAACCACATAGCAAGCGAATGTCCAGCACTCAGAACCAGTACAAAAAGAGGCATGATTCAGTGGCAAAAGCCCTCCACTGGAGCCTGTGCAAGAAACATCAGCTACCTTGCAGTAATAAGTGGTACGAGCACCAACCTGAGGGAGTGATAGAAAACGATCAGGTAAAGATCCTCTGGGACTATGGTATCAGAACAGATAGGGTGATACGTGCAAATAGACCAGACGTGACGTTGATTGACAAAGTCAAGAAGAAAGTATCACTCATTGATGTTGCAATACCATGGGACACCAGAGTTGAAGAGAAAGAGAGGGGAAAAAATGATTAAGTATCAAGATCTGAAAATAGAAATAAGAAGGATATGGGATATGCCAGTGGAAATTGTACCCATAATCATAGGAGCACTGGGCACGATCCCAAGATCCCTGAAAAGGAACCTAGAAAAACTAGAGGCTGAAGTAGCTCCAGGACTCATGCAGAAGAGTGTGATTCTAGAAACGGCGCACATAGTAAGAAAAGTGATGGACTCCTAAGGAGGCAGGATGCAACCCGGAACCCCACACTATAAATACCACCCAGTCGAATTAGAGGACTGTGATAGAGCAAAAAAAAAAAAATAATAATAATAATACTAAGTATAGAGGACTGCGTCAACATCGAGAACAGAGCACTGGGGCAATATCTGAAAACCAGTGACGACGAGTGGCTCAACAGTGCATGGGAAGAAGGACAGATAAAGGTAGACGAAAACCCAGAAATATACAGAGACAGGAGAATGACAAACGGAACAGAGGACTGGCACAACAAACCAATGCACGGACAATACATAGAGAAAGACTAAAGAACTAGCCAGCGATGACACATGGCAATGGCTACAGAGGGGAGAGCTAAAGAAGGAAACTGAAGGAATGATAACAGCGGCACAAGATCAGGCCCTAAGAACCAGATATGTTCAAAGAACGATAGATGGAAATAACGTCTCTCCCATATGTAGGAAGTCCAATACGAAAAATGAAACCACAAACCACATAGCAAGCGAATGTCCAGCACTCAGAACCAGTACAAAAAGAGGCATGATTCAGTAGCAAAAGCCCTCCACTGGAGCCTGTGCAAGAAACATCAGCTACCTTGCAGTAATAAGTGGTACGAGCACCAACCTGAGGGAATGATAGAAAACGATCAGGTAAAGATCCTCTGGGACTATGGTATCAGAACAGATTGGGTGATACGTGCAAATAGACCAGACGTGACGTTGATTTACAAAATCAAGAAGAAAGTATCACTCATTGATGTTGCAATACCATGGGACACCAGAGTTGAAGAGAAAGAGGGGGAAAAATGGATAAGTATCAAGTCCTGAAAATAGAAATAAGAAGGATATGGAATATGCCAGTGGAAATTGTACCCATAATCTTAGGAACACTAGGCACGATCCCAAGATCCCTGAAAAGGAATCTAGAAAAACTAGAGGCTGAAGTAGCTCCAGAACTCATGCAGAAGAGTGTGATCCTAGAAACGGCGCACATAGTAAGAAAAGAGATGGACTCCTAAGGAGGCAGGATGCAACCCGGAATTCTACAATGTAAATACCACCCAGTCGAATTGGGGGACTGTGATAGACAAAAAAAAATTATTATTATTATTATTATAGTAAACGGTGTAATATATTTTACTATATATTTTATAATACAAGAAACTAAAATCACTAGGCTCACTGTACCATTCAACGACGACCAGTTATGAAGCCAAACAAGTGAGCAGATATTTACTTGAGTCTACGCTCACCGTCGTTTTCTGTGGTTGGCTTTATTGATTTTGGGTGGTCGTCGTCTGCTCCGAACAGCTGATTTCTGTTTACACTCGACGACTGCCATGTGTAGATACGGGATCGTTGCGCTTCCCGAAGTCAAATCATGAAAACGAGAAGAAAATTCGTTAGTAGGACTTTATAGGTAATAGAAACGGTCGTGTTAGTGGATGGTGCTGGCTTTAGCAAATAACGTTGCGATCTGCAAGCGCTGACAAGGGAGAACTTTTCGTAAATTGGCTACAGTGCGTTCGGAACTGACCTGCCATATGTTGAGTGTATTATGTGTTAAATTCGTAGTGCTCAGTGAAAATGGGGTATCAATATTTGACGTCCGATTTTAATGAGTAGCGAAAGTTGATTCTGTTGTTTAAAGATGTGAATCTCTTTTTAATGAAATTATAAAAGTGCAAAAAAATCACGTAAACAATTCATAGATTTCCGAGCCTTTAGGTTTCTGAACTACTGACATCCATTTCCTGGTGCTATTTTTATATCTAGTTATAACTCAGCAAACCACTGTTTTGCGGTATTTAATCTGGGAATCTGGTTACTGACATGAAAGCACACCCTAAGTACCCATTAAATGGAAAATGTAACCCATTGTGTTATTGTACCATGTCATCGGCTTTAGGTGTAAAACGATTACTATATAAATGTAGAAAGGTTACAAACTACTTCCAGTGGTAATTAGAGAAAAAGACAAATACAACATGAGTAGTGTATTTCACTTGATATACTCGTAGTATTCATGTACAGTTTTATTTACACAGCTTGTGTGTGTGTGTGTATGTGTGTGTTTGCATGACTGTATAAATCCAGTAGTGCGTAGTGCACTATCTTCAATGTGTAAATGAGAGAGAGAAATGGGGGCGTGTAGAGGATGGGTTGGAGAGAGAGAGATGGATGGGGGCGTGTAGGGGTTGAGTTGGAGAGAGAGAGAAAGGGAGGGGGAGGCATGTGGAGAGAGAGAGAGAGAGAGAGAGAGAGAGAGAGAGAGAGAGAGAGAGGAGGAGAGAGAGGCTGATTGTGTTTGGTTTATCTAGTATTTTGAATAACTTCCAAGTCAAAAGAGCTATGTTTATACAGTTTTGTTCCGTTTTATTATTGAAATCAAACGGAACACAAAGACAGAATTCAGGCAACATTTGCCTGAAAATACTAATTTCCTTGCTTTCAGTATGGTAGGAGTTCGCCCTCCGGAACGCTTGCAAACAAGTGCGCTCTACGCATGGCTGAAAGCACTAAACGCAGCTGTAAAACGGGGCGAGGGAGTACGAGCCCCCTTGCCAGCCCCACCTGCCCTGTTGGCGGCCGCCCTAAACCAAGGTGCCTCGGGCCTTCGGGAGGCAGTGGTGGCACGCCTCGCAGTGGCAGCAGTCACGAGTGGCATCAGCCGGCTGGAGGTCCACCTCGAACATCCAACTCTCATAGAAGCATTGCTCGAGACCCTGGATGAACATCCCTCTCAGATTACGACGCTGTCTCTCAGCTTCGGGCCCAGGGCTACCATCGGAGGCCTTCTGTGCAACGCCCTCAAGGGAATGCCCTTGCTGACATCTCTGACGCTCACGCCCGTCGCCACGGATGGACACCTGGCTGCTCTTTCTTTGGCTTCGCCGCCCCTTCAGAGTCTAGATATTTCTTACTCTAAAGGGGTGACTGATAAAGGCGTGCGTGCCCTTGTTGGCCTCAGCGATGACACAAGGACCATGAAGGAACTCGTGGCTGGAAGCGGTAAACACCAAGAGGGGGAAGCTATAAAGCACCCAGGTGGAACCCTAAACACCGTTAATCTCTGGGGCACAGACGTCACTACGAGAGGCTGCGTGACTCTGCTCAGCGTCTGCCACGGCATCGTCGCCCTGACTTGCCAGTGGGCCGGGGAGGCCTTAGACATAGTAGTCAGAAGTGGGAGGCAGAACAAGCTTTCCCTCAGTCAGCTGTTGCTGGCGGAGGCAGCCTTGCCTCCCCTCGAATCAGTGGCTGCAGTTTGCCCGAATTTGAGTTCCCTAGTGGCCAGGCGGCCTCCGCATCCCGTGGGCGTCGCCGAAGTGATGGAAAAGCTGCCGTCTATCACCGCCCTCACTCTGCTTCAGTTCCTGCCGGACTCCGACGTCTTGTTACCTCGCAGCCCCACGGACGTCACTCGGCAGCTCACCTGCCTTCACCTGTCTGTCCTGGAACCCCGCCAAGTTTCTCTCTCAATTGTAGCTCAAACTTTCCCCTCGCTCACTTTTCTGAAACTGGAGGGTGTCATTCCAACACTGCCGTATCCCCTGCCTGATGTGCCAGCGTCAAGGATAGAAAACTTAAGCTTAATCACGCCCCTGACGCGGAACTATGTGATAGAAGCTGATGTAGCGGTTTGGGCGATTGTCTGGGCCGCCTTGGCTTCCTCCATCAGCCTCGGCTCCTGCACGGACCTCTTGGATCAGCACTTGTCGGAGGCCATTACTAAAGGCGCTTTGAAACAGGTAAATGTCGCGAATATAGTAGCGACTATTTGCGTTAATATAGAATTGTTTAGGCTTAGTTGATACAATACCCTTTCTCGCTTACATTTAGTAGTTCCACACTGGACGAGTTTGTTGCGTACTCGCCTCTCAATCTGGTAGCCCGAGTTCGCTCCCAGCTGCTGCCAATGCGGAACCAGAGGAATTTATTTCTGTTGATTAGAAATTCATTTCTCGATATATTGTGTTTCGGATCCCACAATAAGCTGCAGGTCCCGTTGCTAAGTAACCAATTGGTTCCTAGCCATGTATATATAAAAAAAAAAAAAAAAAAAAAAAAAACTAATCACTCGGGCCAGCCCGTTAGCTCAGTTGTCTGGTTAAACTAAGACATACTTAACTTTATTTTCTCTCTTACTTGCTTAACGTTCGTAAGGTTGATAATTTTGGGAATTTATCCGCATTTAAAAAACAAAAATAACAATAATTGGACAGTGACAGCATACACTTATTATAAATTAAAGATATATCTGGCAAGTTCCATTATAAATTAAAAGATATCTCTGGCAAGTTGCGTGAACAGAAGCTTCAAGACGACTAGCATTCAGCACACGTGACCAGTTTCCACTCCGACTCTCACCTCACACCCCCCCTCTCGTTCTCTGTAGGTGGAAGACTTGAGAATATCCGGAGCCGCCCGAGTTACGGACGCTGCCATCGAGGAGCTGGTTGATTCCTGTCCCAATCTCCACCGCCTCGCCTTCAAGATGCTGCCGAAGGAGCGCCTGGCCGACCTTGAGGCTCTGAAGGTCAAGTTCCGCCAAGATAACCTCGATCTGGAACTAATCACTTACGGCTGGAAGTTTTGATTTTTTTTTTTTTTCGAATGTTTTTATTTTTACGAAAGTTCATATTAAAATATGCTCTATGCGGGTAAACGTATGCGCACATTCCTAATATGATGTCCAAAAAATGTTTATCAGTATATAAATATTTATAAGAAACCCATCAGATTTTTTTTCTTTTTTTTCGATTTTTTTTTTAACGAAAGTTAATATTAAAATATGCTATTCGCATGCGGGTAAATGTATGCGTGCATTCTTAATATGAAAGTGTCCTAAAAATGTTTTTTGGTATTTATATATTTATAAGAAACCCATTAGATTTGTCTTTTTTAATGATTATTATTTTTTTGAATGCCGTCTTTATCGAGAATTTTTTTTTTAATGTCGTCTTTATCGAGAAATGACTTAGGAATTTTTTTTATAAAGTATTATCCCTACCAAGTCTGTAAGTTGAGGTAACAAAATGCTGATGGCGCATGGTGCTTAATTAAAGAAAGAAGTTATTTTGAATTAATCATGAAATGGATATCGTAAGTGCCTTTCCTGAACGGCATTTTAATCTAGTCAGGTGCATCGCATAGGTTAGAGTAGATGATAATCGTGTGATTACAGTTATCTGTCTTTCTGTGCAAGATCGCATAGAAAAGCTCGCAAACACACACACATATACACACACTCATTCTTACATAATTCCTGTAACTCTTTGAATACGTCTATCATTTCATTCATAGGTAATAATTGTTTAACAATGTGATTACCCGAAGGAACAGGGTTTATGAAAAAGTACGATATTGCTTTTCCTCTCAGTATTATCGAAGTAATTACCTTCATTCCATACGAATCAGCAAAATGAATTTTATTTATTAATTTCTCGGTCATTGTGAGCTCTATTCAAAGTATGTAAATTGTACTTGAAAATTAATGATGGTTCACAATATATTTATTCACGTGCAAAAGAATATACACATCTTTATTGACTTTCTCTCCTAGATAATCCATCACGTATTTTTTTTATATACGTTCTGTTGTATCATTTCCATACATTTAAAGGAAATCTCGTTTCTCATGGATGGGACTGTGATATTAAACTTTTTATCCCCATATTTCATTAGTAGTCCCCTCAAAGTTTCACTGACGTAAATGAAATTGTTAGTTACTATTCCGTACCCTGAATATTAAAACAACGTAAGTCGTGCGCAAATATTTTGATAAATTATACAAGAGTGTTATCATCAGTTATTGATTTCAGTATAAAATGTATACAGCGTTTGTGTTCTTTCTTACATTGTGTTTATCGGAAGTAGGAGTGGAAGTTAATCGTGATTCTTTAATGTGTCAGAGAAGCAACACTTTTGTAAGTTATTTTTTTCGGTCCCTCTTGTTGTTGTTTGAGATTAAGGTGGCCTTATGCTAACAAGGGCTCTTGCTCCTAGAGCAACCCGTAGACAAGGTCCCACCTTTTATATGATTTGTGTACGTATATTGGCTGTGTTCTTTTACTCTTGATTTTTTTTTCTCAAAAATGTCTCCAAATTTCTGTTCGTCCTGATGTTACGCTCATTGTAAATGCTTTCAGTAGCGGCTTTTGTTTATGCACTATTTTTATAATTACCAAAATTACCACTCCGTTTCGATCTCCTTTTCATCGAAAGCTCACTAGAATTAAAATCTTGTGATACGATTGGCACGAGAACTTTTAAAAAAGCTTTACTAGTTCTGATATAGATAAAATTACCTTCCCCCCCTTTTTTGTGAAGGACTTTGAGAGTATAACTGACGAATTAAATAGTGTTTGTCCAGTGTTGATAAGAGATAAATCCATCTTCATGAGTGCAAAGACTTATAATTCTGTCAGAGGGCATTTCAAGTCGTCCATGAGTGTTGCTTAATAATGATTGATAATAATAAACAATAACAATTAATCAACTGGTGAGAATTCCGCACAGAAAGCTATGCACAAACCTAA
>NC_087203.1:108460156-108470156 GCF_015104395.2 Macrobrachium nipponense | reverse complement strand
CCACCAAAAATCATAACCATGAAAAAAAACTCACAAAAAAAAAATCAAAAATAAAAATCCACCATCCCCCCCAAAAAAAACAGAAATTCAGCTCCAAAACCCCATACACACAGGAATTATCACATGTATATCATCACGTTTCTCAGCTAAACGGAAATTCCCCATATTTTCAAACAACTTTCCACGTAAAATATTGACCTCTGAATCTTACGCCAAAACGCAGAAGTTTGCACATAATAAGAAAAAAAAAACAGTAGAAGAAAATGAAAGAGAAAAAAAATCATTAAAAACATTTCACCACCAAATTGCGAAAGCCAGACAACAACAAAAAATGCAATTGCGCGACAATATATTAATCACTACAACCAATTCTTTTCAATTTTGAGATGTGTTAATTTCGACCGACCTGTTTTTTCCTCTAAGACAACAAATCTGTTTCCAATTTTTTCCTCAATGACTCTAAAAGGACCTTCAAATTTCGGGCTAATTTGTAGTTCAGCTCGTTCCTCACGTTGATTTTTAAAAATACCTTGTCTCCGACATTGATCTTGGGATCAGATGTTTTACTAATACTTTTCTTTACCATCTCTCTGGTCGCAGCTTCAAGGTTACGGCTGAGACAAGCATGTCTCTCTCTCTCGCTGTGGATATCAATGCCTCAATCGTATCCTCCCCATGATGAGGTATAGTTAGCAAATCAAATGTACCTCGTGCTGGGCAACCAAACAAAGCTTCAAATGGAGACATTTTAATGGAATCACTAACCTTAGTGTTAATACTATGTCTAACAATATCAATATATCTGTCCCAATTCTTATCATTACCACTTACAGTCTTCCTGAGAGCCTCGAGCACTTTCCTGTTCGCTCGTTCACACAACCCATTAGCCTCAGGTCTGTATGGAATAATTGTTACTTTCTGTATCCCCATGACTTCCGCTAAACATCCCAAAGTTTTGTTCACAAATTCTATGCCATTGTCGGTCAATAGAACCTCGGGTGAGCCGTATCTGCAAATGACACCATTGAAAAATGCTACAGCTACTTCTTCAGCCGTTTTATGCTTAAGTGGGAAAATTTCTACTATCCTTGTAAGTTCATCTATTATCACTAACAAGTACTTATTCGCATATCTAGACTCACAAAAATTTCCCAGGATATCCATATGTATTGTTTGAAAAGGTCTACTTGGTATAGGATATGATCCTAATTTGCATGGAGTTATCCTTGCAGGTTTGCATGCGTTCCAGACTACAGTTTTTCACAAAATTTTCCACATCTTTTCCCATGTTTTTCCAAATGTATTTAGCACGAACCTCATTATATGTTTTTTCTATCCCCAAGTGTGGACTACCGAACCTGCAATGTACTATATCCAAAACCACTGGAATTAGGACTTTCGGAATTACGATCTGTGTCTTATCTCCTTTACTTTCACTGGTTCTCAATTTATATTTAATTTTCCTAACCAATAGATTACCTTCTAACTCCAAACCCGAAAAAGGCAACTTATAACGTTTCCTAACTAATTCCACTCTAAGAAACGCTAGAATATCGTCTTCATCTTGCCTTTGCTCTATGAGAGCCATATCCCATTGTATAGACTCGCTAGTGACTTGTGCAACTTGAAATCCTTCCGTGTCATGAAAACTTCTACTAAGGGCATGTCATGGTAATTGCTTTATAGCAAAGAAAGATAAAGGAAAGGAAAACGCATCTTTGAGAAGTTCGGCAGCAAGGAGGCATTCACGCATGTGTTGGAGGTGCCTGTTCTCATGATGGTTCTAGAATCGGCAGGAGTTCTGTGGAACTTGACAGGCGCCGACGTGACGTGAGGAACGCCGCGATTTCTGATGCAATACTTCGTCGAGAAACTTCTAAATCATTCCCGTCATCTTGGGAGCCTGTGACGCTCGCTGGTAGCCCCGCCCCCCAGATTGGCGTATAAATACGACTGACGAAGTAGGAGAAGAGAGATCATCATCAGAGAGAGTCACAGATCTGATCAGTGAGAGCTCAGCAGCAGAGATCAGAGATCATCAGAGAGTGAGAAGAGAAGAAGGAACCGACGAAGGATCAGAGAGAAAAAGGCGCTTGAGAGTTGGTTGAATTCTGGTCAAGTCGTCGTCAGTAGTGGACGACCGAGATATTTTCGACGTTGAGCAAGCCTTGAGAGAAGAAACTTTCTACTAGAGATTTCGAGGAGTTCCTGCCCTTCGAGTATCAAGAATAGACATTGCCTTCCGCAGTACGGAGTCAAGAAGACGACTAAAGTTCCACCATTCTCCTTTGTGAAGCCATCGCTTCGAGTCCTAAAACTGGCCAGCAAGTATTTAAATTACCTCACTTCTTCCCCAGTTCACACATTGTAAGATTTTGCCTTTTTTGTGTAAATAGGAGACACCATTCTGCATTTATCTTTGTTAGTAAGCTTGTAAATAAACCTTTGTTGTGTTTGTGTATCTTTCTATATTCGTATCCCCAGTTTCAACTGTTGGTGTTGAATTTTTTTTGTTTATCATAATATCGAACCTGAAGCGGACCTCTCACACAGTTCGTAACAGGGCATCTGCAACTACGTTAAATTTGCCTTCTATATATTTAAGCTTTGCATCAAAATCTCTGATAGTTAGAAACCATCGAGCTCTTTTAGGCAACAAATCGGGTTTATTAAAAAGATCTAATAACGGCTTGTGGTCTGTAAGGACTTCTACTTTATTCCCCATCAGTAACATTTTAAAATGAACCAAGCTCGACACTATTGCAAAGGCTTCTTTACCTATGGTAGTTATTGATCTCTCATTGCTGCCCTTTGTCCTTAACTTCCTACTATAAAAGGCTATGGGATGGAATTTACCATCAATCTTTTGCATAAGGCAAGTACCTATACCCTCCTGGCTGGCATCGGTCACTAATGTGAAAGGTTTACTAAAATCTGGAAACTTCAAAACGGGGATTCATTAACGTGTCCTTAAGCTTTTGAAAACTCTCCGACTGGGGTTCCTTCCATTGAAATTGAACGTTTTCCCGCAATACATCTGTTAGGGGAGCTGCTATATTAGAAAACCCTCTCATAAACCTCCTGAAGAAACCGGCGATACCCAGGAATAACTTAACCTCTTTCTTTGATCTTGGGGTGCGAAAATTCGCTATTGCTTTGACTTTATCGTCATTTACTCTAACCCCTTCTTTAGATATGACATGGCCTAGATATGTGATTTGCTTTTTCAAGAACGAACACTTAGCTAGCTTAATTTTCAACCTCGTTAATCTAAGCCTCCTAAGTACTTCTGCAAGCACTTCCAGGTGTTGCGCGATCGTGTCCGTTGCTATTAATATATCATCCATATACACAAAAACCTGTGCAAAACTGTATTTACCTACCTGGTAAAAGTCATCGGACTGCCCGATAAACCGATCGGCATTTGTGTAAATTCATAGTTTCCCTTGGGCACTGAAAAAGCCATATATTCCTTGCTACTTTCACTAAAAGGGACCTGCAAAAATCCCTGCGCCAAATCAATTGAGCTATAAATATTATGTCCCCCGATTTCAACAAAAAGATCTGGTATGCATGCGACTGGATAGCAGTCAGGGATTGACTTTTCATTTAAACGTCTAAAATCGACGTATACACGGACAGAACCGTCCTTCTTAGGCACTGCTAACAAGGGAAAGTTGTATGGAGACACCCTAGGTCTAATGATTCCTTCTTCCTGCCGTCTATTGACCTCTTTCTCTACCTGTTCTCTGATTTTGAAAGGGATGCGGTATGCAGGAATATAAATAGGTTTTGTGCCACTCTCCAAATTTACCTTATGCTCTAACACATTAGTCAACCCCAATTTATCACCTTGTAAGGCTACCATATCCCCAAATTCTGCCAAGAGCTCGCTTATCGCTTCAACATGCTCACTATAATCCACATTAGCTAAATGTTCTCAAAATATTCGTTTCCTTGATTGCATTTCTGCCTCTGAAAACTCAGGTTTCCCCTCTACAATAGCCACTGAACCACTATCACAATTCCAATCTTGGAAATCCAATATATATGTATTCCTTTGGTATTTCCTAACTGTATCATTACAGTTCAATAATTCTAACCTTGTAATCCCATTCTTGGATACACTGTTCACCGATGCCGTGCTGATAACCCCTCTAAGCTTCTCACTATTTTCAATAACACACACATCCATAGGTTTTCTCACTTCCCTCAATTTGACTTTTACCATAGTCTTTGAACCGGGCATTAACACAATATCCTCCGATAAAACACCTTTATATTTGTGGTTAGTACCTCCCCTTTCCACAGTCCCATAAACATCACCACCCTTAGTTCTCATTACATCCACCCCATTGCTACTATCAGAAATAACATCAACATGCAGGATGACCGAGCAAAAGTCTGTTGCCCAACACAATCCCTTTCATTACCAATAATGGTTCTATTAATACTCTGTCACCGAGAGTAAACTGTATTTGAACACAACCTAGGGTATTTAATCTATGGGCTTGCACATCACACACTGTCTCCGTTGAGGGTTTCAAAGGGTAATGGGAGAACATAGATTGATACAAATTGTGATCCATCAAGTTTACGCTTGCGCCAGTAGCAATAAATACTGGGATATCAACGTCCTCCACTGTTGTGTAAACTATAGGCCTGGGCTCTGGGCATCCCCCCACAAGACCCACCAATTGGTTACTTACTAATCAACCTGTGCCCTTTTTTGTTGATTTGGCCTCGCCCAAAAATTTTTGCCGATCCCTTTGCCCTCTGGAATGACCTGCCTGGGAACTCCTCACATTATAACTTCCAGAACTTTGAGGTGTAGGCCTCGCATCTTTCCGTATCTGAGACGGACAAGATTGCCAATAGTGATCTGCACTCTTACACATTCCACAATAACTCTACACATTTTCTTTGGGTGCCCTGGTTTGTTACAATTGAAACAGTGCAACTGCTGTTGCCTTTGATTGATTGATCTTTTGTTATATTTAACTTTCACACACAAACGGGGAGAAGATAATTCTCTCTCTCTTTGCACCCTATTTCTCGGGCCTGTCCCATTAAAAAATGTACTATCTACAGTGGGACATTTAGACATATGTTTCTCAATTTGGGCATAAATTAATTCTTCGTCTGATGTAGGTTCAATCTTTTCATCAAAACTATCCACTATTGCATTCGGTACATCGTGCAAGAGCATCGAAAAATGGATCAGTTTATGCAAATTGTCAAGTGAGACACTACCTACTGTAACCCATTTAGATGTTTTCAATTTTCCTATCCATTCTTCTGCCGCTGAGTCAAAAAGTTTTGAACTATGTTGTCTACGAGGCTATTTGAGCCTTTCTGTATCTTATATTGCCCCCTGAGGTCCCTCACCATATCCCCGTGTCCTTTGATCCATAAGTGCTTTTAAAAATGCTTGCAAATTAGCCCAGGTACGACATTTTGCAAATTGGAAACTCCTGTAATGATGGGAGAGATCACCCTTATTGAAATCTAACAAAGCTTTCTCCTCTCTAAATGCCTCTACATCATCCGTTATGTTTTTTGCGCTTAAATAATTACAAACACCTCCAATAAAGATTTGCACTGGTTGCAAAAGCACTCCATCTACAATTCCCCTAAATGGACTAACACACGCACTAACGTTCGTGACGTGATGAACCAGAGTCGTAGTACCCTTTGCGTCCGCCATTTTCCTATTTTTACAAAAGCATTTGTGTTTTATGACATTTCCCAACCTCAATAACATTAATGTATTTATATACACACAAAACCCAATCCAGAAAAATTAATGCAAACTTCCCCCAATAAAAGATAACAAAAAACAAACATTCACCACACCCAGTAAACATCCCACAAACAGCTGTTTGCAGAACCAGGTCACACACCACACAAAAAAAAAAAAAAAAAAAAAACGGGAGGAGATAAGAAAAAAAGTGCAAACCACCTCTCTCTCTCACACTTCCAACCACCTAGCAACCAACCACGCTCTCCCTCGCTCACTCAAACACTTGCCTCTTTCTCTCTCTACAGCATAACTCACAATAACCAAAAAACCTCACTCATGTTATTACAAAATCTCTCCAATGTCCATCGAATCTTGAGAGCTATCTAAACAAAAATACACTTTGAGCAAATTCATCACCAATAAAAAGAGATAAAAAAAAGGGGGAAAAAAAGGAAACAATAAAATTACACTCACATCTTCATATGACTGAAACCCAAACTTGTAAACGCATTGCAAAATGTGTGTAATTTATTCACCACACCCAATAAACACTTTAATACGCCAAAAATTAAACTTTTTCCCTAGAACTTCAGGACACTAGTTTTCACGAATCACTAACCAGCTAGACTGTCTGAGATGCAGCGAGAGAGAGAGAGAGAGAGAGAGAGAGAGAGAGCGGCACCGCCTCGAACACAAAACTCTTGGATCAGCAAAGAAAACCTCGAGTTGCCTGTGACATAATTATAACCCTTTTCCTTCCCAAAAACATATGTCTAACTAGCCACCAGTCTCTTCATTAGCGTACCTACAGCCTATAAAATGTATAAAAAGCTTTTTAGACACTGCCACCAAAACTATTACCCCTATCAAAACAACACAAGTGGCAACTCTTACCTTTCAGCAGCTGGCCGCCTCTCTCTGCAAGCAATATCAAACTAGGCTAATGAATTCACGTAAATACAAAAGTATGCTATTTATTTCCAAAACTAGATGAACACAAAATGGAACAAAGTGACTAAAAAGGGTCATGTTACGAACTAAGTCTGACTCACAAAAAGAACTGTAAAGTATCATTCTACTCTCCTGAATTAGTCTAAGTAATCACCCCAAACTCTCAAATTGTCAACCACTACATTTCGATAGTCAAGTCTTAGAGAATCCTGTCTCTAGAATAATGACATGGGACCCATCTCTTCGATGGGTTTGTACCAACACCTGGTGTCCTCCGAACCGCCTTTTGTCTTGCCTCCGGAGCGTGTGTCTTTCTCACTAAGTGTTGGGCAATCGCATCCATCATTACACTTACAAACGCACGTAATCCTCAGCCACCTTAGAGCCCCATAGCAACTGGCTGTAGAGGCCTCGACCTCACAAATGCATACTCAGCATTTCCTTCTTCAAGGCAGGCTATCACTAGGTTCTTTCTGTCTCCAAGCCAAGAAAGCTGATACATCGCAATTCACCGACACTTACTTTCTTCTTTTAATGTATATATATATATATATATATATATATATATATATATATATATATATTTATATATATATATATATATATATATATATATATATATATACATTATATATATATATATATATATATATATATATATATATATATATATATATATATATATATATATAGTATATATATATATATATATATATATATATATATATATATATATATATATTATATATATATATATATATATATATATATATATATATATATATATATATATTATATATATATATATATAAATATATATATATATATATATATATAATATATATATATATATATATATATATATATGTATGATATATATAAATATAAATATATGAAATATATATATATATATATATATATATATATATATATATATATATATATATATATATATATATAGAAAAAGGGTCCAGGAATCCACCAAAAATAGTGAAGAATATTTTATTATGGAACGTTTCATACTGCTTCAGAGTACATCTTCAGCCTGTAATTATAAATTGTGACAATTTAATTAATAGTAAAATAATACATTAAGACTAAAATATAAAGATAAGAAGTTAATTAAAAACTTTAGAGAACATTTAAAACAAACAATAGACTAAAACTTTAAGAAATATGTTAATTAAAATTTACAGAAACATTTAAACAAATAATGAGAGGACAAGTACAAGTACCCTAAGTACAAGTAGAGAAGGGAATGATTTGAAAACGCAAACCACAGTTCGGCCCAGATCTCAGTTATGCAAATACAACGTGGCAACAGCCACGTTTGCATTTAGAGAAGGAACCAGTCGTTTGATGTATAATGACTCAAGTGTCGTTAAGTAATTGTTGGGAGTGCTGTCAATGATTGAGAAATGTGTTTTATCAATATCAATTTTACATATTTTCGCGTGGTTACGGATTTTGGATAATTCTGGGTTTGTTATCCTTGTCCTGTTCTGTAGCTAACACCTAAGTGACTGGAATATCTCACTTTTAGTAACCGTTTGGTCGATCCCACTTAAATACCAGGACAACCCGGACAATTAAATTTATAAATGACGTCGGATCTCATGAACGGTGGTAGTTTTTCTTTGTGTGTAAAAAATGTGCCAATATTTAATGGGGTGACAGGAATCAAGTTTAATTTCAAACAACCTATTTCACTTTCAATGATTTTCCTTATTCGCTCGCCAAATTTGTTCTTATATGTAAAAGGAATGGTACAGTACATAACTAGCTTCTTAACATCATAGGAAGGAACTTGATCAGAAAAATTATTATTTAAAATTCTATTTACTACATTATAAAAAACATTTATTGGATAAGAATTGTTAATAAAATACCTCTTTAAAAATTCAATTTCTTCGTGAAATAAATTCCAATTTGAGGTATATTTCATAGCTCTAAAAAGCAGGGTTGAGATGGCATTAATTTTAAAATTCAAAAAACAAAAACTATAAAAATTATTACCCAAACCCGAAAATGTATGCTTCCTAACAATCTTTAGATCTAAAAATGATAAGCAGTTATTATGCTCGGTTTCCATAGTAAAATTTATATTATGATGCTGGCTATTCACAAAATCCAAGAAGGCTTCACTTTGCCACTTATTTTTAAATAATGAAGAAGTGTCATCAACTACTTCGATAAAAAGTGTGGCTTAAAATTAGAAGGGCATTCTGTTAAAAATTTTGATTCTAAAAAGTCCATAAAAATATCTGCAAATATAGGGGCCAACGGGGACCCCATAGCCAAACCCTCGACCTGCGAGTACAATTTGGAATTAAAAGTAAAAACTGAATCTTGCACTGCAAGTTCTAAAAGTTGTTTGAATAAAATTCGATCAAATCCATGGGAGCATGTGTTATTTAAAAAAACGTTATCTAAAATAATCTCAATTGTTTCTTTCACTGGTATGTTTGTAAAAAGTGATTCAATGTCAAGACTTAGCACGTAAAGATCTGAATCTTGTCTGACAATTAATTCCTGAAATTCGTAGCCACTTTTATCTGTGTTAACAGGATGTGCAAATTCAGACAACAATTTGGCCACATATTTAGAGATGTTAAAGTTAGGACTTTTAATGGATGACACTATAGGGCGAATGGGAAAACCTTCTTTATGTATTTTTGGTAGACCATACAGGATACCGAAGGACGAACCAGTGACAAAAAGGTTATCATATGTTGTTTCATTAATGATTTTTAGACTTTTTAATTTTCTAAGAAATCTATTGATTCAGTCTTCTCGTTTAAATATCTCAGAAAAACTTAAGTCTCCCAATAATTTGAATTTGGTGGTGTCAGCTAGAATGTTGAGAACTTTTCTATTGTAGTCGTGCTTGTTAAGGATAACTATACCTTTACCTTTATCCGGTTTACATATAATGATATTGTCATTCTCTTTCAGTTTTTTCAGAATGATCAAACCATCCTTCTTAAAGAAAGGATACCACTTAACTTCAGATTCTTATACACATTATGTAGGGCGTTAGATAATTTATGCTGTAAATTACTCAAATCATTAACAACGTTTAGACACTGAGTCTCTGGAACAGAATCTCTAAAGGAAAATAGAACTTAGCATCATTTGAATTTGGTGGTGTCAGCTAGAATTATTGGGAGATTTAAGTGGCTGCTGCCACGTTGTATTTAGCATAACTGAGATCTGGGCCGAACTGTGGTCTGTGTTTTCAAATCATTCCCTTCTCTACTTGTAATTAGGGTACTTGTACTTGTCCTCTCATTATTTGTTTAAATG
>NC_087203.1:108453080-108459656 GCF_015104395.2 Macrobrachium nipponense | reverse complement strand
GTAGAAGATATAAAAACTGCAAAAAAAAAGAGTGCTAATACTTAAGCGTCAGAAACATACAAGAAAACCAGACACGAACTCTACAATTAAAAAGAAGAAATTCCGAGTTCAATAACTCGAAGAACGAAGAAAAGGAAAAAGGGCAACGAAAAAATAATGAAAACTCCGAGCAGCGTAGACATAACAACACTCCGATTCTGCTGAAAGGGCGAACGAAAAAAATTGCGCGACGAAACGCAGTGAATTTCTACGAAGAATACTGAACTAGGATAGCTGCATTCCTAAGCCATAAACTCGACAAAGGAATACGCAAAAACGCATTAAGGCGGATAAAAGAAGATTGAATACAACGCAGCGAGGACTGACGACGGATTTCTTCAATCAACCTGTGAGCGCTAAAACTATCATAAATCCTGAGATAGCGCCCATTGAAGTGATCGGCAACAGCAATAAGAAGAAAAGTTTAAAGTATCCTGATAGATTAACGTCTGAAAATAAATCAAATAGAAAATTTATCACACACTGCAGTAATATAAAATGTTTTTATAAAATCATCATAACAAGTAGTTTTGAGATAAAATTTTTCTTTGCCGTAAAGTTGTAAGATAAAATAATAAAATAAATTTCTTTCTTCCTTCATTGATTGTGATAAATCTAGAACAATAAAGATATTGTCATTCAGTTCACAAAGTGCAGTGGTGTGAATAAGGAATAACGGCATATACTAATGTTAATGTTTTTCCAGATTGAAGGAAGGAAACACTAGGAAATAACATATATAGATTATCTAGGGATCGCAATAAGGAAGACAGACTCAGTATGAAGATAATGTAAGTACAACAATGCATCTATTTTTTTAAATTGTATCTAGTCTAGCTGTTGGTATGAATCGTAACTTTCATGAAAATATTACTAGATTACAAAGAAGCAGAACTCCGACCCGAGTCATATAGGTCTACGTCCAACTCCTGACAGACGCTCGAGAATTAAATACTCAGACGCATAATTTTCCACGACGATCGCATAGCGAATGTCCAACCAGAATACCGAGCTCGACAGTAGCAAATAGACCCACGACTAGTGTGATTGTTAATAACCATAATAACATTACTAACTCATTGCATGTACAAACTAGGTACTCTAGAATGGCACAGGCCGCTGTAATAACACAGGCTACACGCTTTTGCCGGTAATGTAGAAAGGGATCATCCTGACAAAATTAAGTTAGAAGCATATACAGTATCTCAGTGGATAACAGAGACTGAAAGTCGAATTTCAGCTAGTGGAATTACCGATGAACGCAAGAAAATAGATGAAGCGTTACTCTATGTTAGTTCCGAAAAGGGGGATGCACACCGCACTCTCACGTCCGCTAAGTTTCAGGAGATTCCGACCTTCGCTGAATTTAAGAAGGTGTCGTCTAGAAATTGTGGGAGCCAGTATACCAGCAGGATAAAAAAATGGTATAATCTCTCTCGTTTCCTTCATCAGTATCGCAAACTTACATACGGACATAGAAAATGCAATCCGTAACTTAACCACAGATTTGAAACGAGCGGCGTAGTTATTGGGCGATCGTGATGCATTTAGTCGTGACACAAAGGATTTAGTGAGTATGCAAGAGATTTTGAATTACATAGTTCATGGTATAGTATATGACGCTATCGGGAAGAAGAAAACGAGTCTTTAAGAAACAGGATCCTGATCCTAAGCAGGATAGTCTAGCAGCTTTAAGATTTATGAAAAAGGAAATGTGTAAAAAGGGACTGAATCTGGCAAAAGAATTTACAGGTTTTGTAAATAATGGAACCCATAGTAGGAATAGAAATAATTTCCAGGGAAAGACAGATAGTGTCCCAGACAGATCTAGAAATATCAAGCATAGACAACAGGGAAAACAAGATCCTAGGAATAATCCAAGGTATAGTAATGGGAAATTTTTCCAAGCAAATAAGAATAGTAAGTATAGGCCTCAACAGTATAGAGGAAATCCAAACAATAATAATCCAAATTCATTCAGCCCAAACCACAGTCAGAGCTCGGAGATAATAAAACACAAAAAATAACAAGCTAGGAACAAAATTGTGCCAATTGTGGTTATTCAACCACACAACTCAGAATTGTAGGCGACCAAGGTATTGTTCTCATTGTAATAGGACAGGTCACCTAACACAAAACTGTTGGTTCGGAAATACAAATACTAACCATAATGCCCAAAGTAATACACCCCAAAATAATAATCAGACTCAGTGACAATTACAGAAGGGGGTAATACACAAGAAAGCTTCCTTACCAGTAGAAAATGAGAATGAAATAGTTACGGTAGGTCAGGAAGATAATTTCAAGTTTCCTTTTGAAGTAAATAAGGAGATAGTATTTTCAGTAAAGGATAAAGAAATATGCCAAGAAGATTTACCTATCATCCAACCAGAATAATAATAAACCATGCTTTACTTGATTAATGCTCCAAATTTGAGGAGACATAGAGGATGTTTCAGTATACCTAGATGATGTAGTCATTTCTAGCAAGGACTTGGATAGTCACTTTAAGACATTAGAAACAGTGTTAGAAAGACTAAAGAGTGCAGGATTAAAGATAAAGATTAAGAAATGTCAATTCATGAGGAAATCATTAGAATATTTAGGACATGTCATCAGTGAAAATGGACTGCGTATGCAGGAAGGTAAAATAAAAGGCAATTGTAAAATATCCAGCTCCAGGTAACTTGAAAGCCTTAAGAAGGTTTCTTGGGATGATCGGCTATTATCGGCCGTTCGTTAAAGGATTTGCCACTATAGCCAAACCATTAACAGATTTAACAAAGAAGGATGTAGTTTATGAATGGAAGCCAGAACATGAAAGAGCTTTCCAAACACTCAAGGAAATGATGACAAGAAATCCAATTTTAGTGTATCCAGATTTCTCAAAAGAATTTTACTTAGCCTGCGATGCTTCTAGTACAGGTGTAGGTGCAGTTTTAATGCAACAAGGAAAAACCAGAATGAGAGCAGTATATTATGCAAGTAGAGTTTTGAATGTATTTACCAGAGTGAGGAGCAGTGTTGGGGAGACAGAAGGTTTGAGGTGAGAGTAGGATTACACCAGGGGTCGGCTCTGAGCCCATTTATCTTTAACATAGTGATGGATGTTATAATAGAGGAAGTAAGGGAGACAGTACATGGAACATATTGTATGCAGATGATATTGTTCTGTGTGCAGAGAGCAGGGAAGATGCTGGAAGTGAAATTGGAAAGATGGAGACAAGTATGGAGGACAGAGGAATGAGAATAAGTAGATCCAAGACAGAATATATGTGTACCACCACTGAGGGGGATGATAGAGAAAGTATTCAGCTTGGTGGAGAGCAAATAAGGAGAGTTGATAAGTTCAAGTATTTGGGATCTTTTGTTAACGCTGGAGGAAGTATGGAAGAAGAAGTAAAACATCGGGTACAGGCAGGCTGGAACAACTGGGAGAGCGGCCTCGGAGTTCTTTGTGACAAAAGAGTGCCGCTTAGGTTAAAAGGAAAATTTCACAAGACGGTGGTAAGAACAGCAATGCTGTATGTACGGAAACAGCAAGCATGAGAAAAGCAGAGCAGAAGAAGATGGATTGTGGCAGAAATGAGAATGCTTAGGTGGATGATCTGGGGTAAGAACAAGAGTGGATAGGATCAGAAATGACTACATAAGGGGGTCAACTAAGGGTGTGGAAGTATCAAAGAAAGTGCGAGGAGGGGAGGCTGAGATGGTATGGACACCTGTTGAGGAGAGATGAGGACCACGCTGGGAGACATACTATGGGGGTGGAGGTGCAAGGAAGGAGAAAAAGAGAGAGACCAGAAAGAGATGGAAGGACTGCTGTGAGAGGAGACTTACATGAGAAGGGAATTGATGAGGCAGAGCACAAGATAGAAATAGATGGAAACGGCTCATCCGAAACGCGACCCCATATAAAAATGGGAACAAGCTGGGAAGAAGAAGAAGAGTTTGAATGCTGCAGAAAAGAAATTATAGCACTACCGAACGAGAGTGCTTAGCTCTATATGGGGATTACGTAAGTTTAGGCATATATTGCTAGGACATAAGTCAATGTGCTTACAGATCACAAACCTATTTGTGATCTATTTAAGAAAAGAGCGTTCACAAATAATATGAAGTTTAACAGATGGTTCATAAGTGTATTAGAATTTGCCCCAGAATTTAGATATATCCCAGGAAGATATAACACTATAGCAGATGCTTTGTCGAGGTCGCAAGAAGAAAAGAGAGAAACAAATCACAACTAATACTTCTGTTTTAGTTGTCAGATCATAGATCTAGATTTAGAAAGAGTTCAGATCGAACAGCAAAAGATGCTAACATTAGAAAAATAGTGGGTAAATAATGCAAATGAGGATGATCAGTCTGAATTTCAGTTAATTAATGGAATTCTATATAAAACATAAGATGAACCGAATGCTTGTTCACGTTTGTATGTACCTAACACACTAACCAAAGAAGTATTAGAACTAACACACTCTTACAAGTTGTCAGACATCCTGGAATAAAGAAAACATGTAGAACGTCACTAGAAACTATTTTTGGCCGAATTGCAATGAAGATGCTAAAAGTTTTGTTGAAAATTGTCATATCTGTAACGTACATAAGGGTAACGTAAATGTAAAAGCCCCCTCTTGAGAAATATCCATCAGAATTAACTCCGTTCAAGTAGTTTCAATGGATTTTGTAGGTCCATTTCCAAACACAACTAGAGGTAATCGTCAGATATTAGTTTTCATAGATTACTTGACTAGATATGTTGAGATCATTCCAGTCAGAAACAGAGAAGCAACTACTGTAGCAGAAGCTCTGAAATCTAGAATAATTACTAGACATTCATGCCCTCAAACATTATTATCTGATAAGCAGGAGAATTTACTAGTGACATTTTGAAGAAATTGTGTGAGTTTTATGAAATTAACAAGTGTCAGGTTACAGCTTATAAACCAAGCTCTAATGGAGCAGTGAGAGAACAAATCGTAAGATAAAGGATGTACTGAAAACTTAGTAACTCCACAGACTGAAGATTGGGACTTAATGCTTGAAGACGTACAATTCACTATAATAACACTGTAAATGAATCTATTGGGGAAAACCCCACACTTTCTGTTATATGGTTATCAGAAAAGAATGCCAATACCTTATTAGACGAAGCAACTCCACCAAGACATACTTATAATTACGAAGACTACGTTGCATGGAAAAAACAAGACGGACTTTCGAGACAGTAAAAGGCACAAGGTCTCGATTGAAGGAGTTACATCAAAAGTCTAGTAAGTATTACAATAAGAAATCAACAGTCCCAGAATTAAAAATAGGTCAACAAGTATATGTGCTTAATCACAAAGTTGAAGGACCTAATGTTAAAGTAAGTCCTAAATTTCAAGGTCCATATAGAGTAATAGAAAGATTAAAGTTAAATAAATTTAAGCTAATGCATGAATCAACTTTAAATGAAAACTGTGCACATTGGAACCATATTAAAATAGTACATTCGACATTTGGTCAGAAGAACATTTAAAGAATTTTAAAGATTTAAGGAGTCAAGTAGTAAGGAAAACAGTAACGTAAATGATTCCCATACTTCATCAGCATTAGTGACTCCGAGATACAATTTAGGAAAAGATAGGACTAAGTGCAACAGGTCAATAACATTGTTGTATAAGGTTTACTGCTTAGAATATATTTGCAGGAAATGGATTTCACTATGGCTCATAGTGAGCGATATCTGCATCTCCCTCTTGCAAATCAAGTAGGGAGCAATCCTAAAAGACATGGTCGTGTGAAGATGATACACGACATAGCGGTTGTAACTATCAACGTCACAGCTGTAGACGAACAGCAACAAGAACTTAATGGTTTAATGGGAAAAATCGAAAGTCTCATGTCTACTAACCAGAACAATTCTATTTTATTAAAGCTTAGGGAAGATATTAGACAAGTGTTACCCAAGAGAATTAAGAAAAGGTTCTTGTTGCCATCATTGGCACAGCCTTAAACACTTTGTTTGGTGTAGCTACTGATTGTGTGTAGATATATTAGGGTTGTGCCTTGTATGATAAGGCGCTATGAGGTAATGTTAGACTAGCGATAATCTTACGCTAAGTCGGTTGGTATTGCACTTCCATCTTCAATGGAGTGTCTGGGGGTTTGTAGATCATTACGAAGTCGGTATTATCTTGTTGGTTATTACGACGATGTGTTAAACTCATGGTGAGGAGGTTCTTGTAGAAAACACTAAGTATAAAAAATTATATATTCTTCTGAAGTTTTACATGGTGAAGATCAGATATGATGTACAAGTCTTCTAATAACGATAGCTTGATCGCTTCTGCCAATGATGATGGGCAATCCTATTCCTCTACATGATAAAGCTTAGGTAAAGAGGTACAGGTCTTCTAATAACGATAGCTTGATCGCTTCGCCAATGATGATGGCTAATCCATTCCTCTACATGATAAAGCTTAGGTAAAGAGGTACAGGTCTTCTAAAGACGATAGCTAACTCTGTTCTGCCTGTCTACCATCTCTGTTA
>NC_087203.1:108430580-108448080 GCF_015104395.2 Macrobrachium nipponense | reverse complement strand
CCACATTATTCTTAATATTGGCATTAGAGATGTTACTACCAATGGGTTAAGGATATCCACTAAATATTTTGCTATTTATAAGATGCGGAACCCACTGAGCTGATAATTGGTCTGGCAGGGAAGTTTGCTTTATGGGTTTTTTATCGTACCATACTATACGGTAGCGATGGGGAGGTCACACACACCTTCTTTATAAGACTTTCGTTGCCTTTTAACAGATTTTTCACTTTTTATTAAAACCACTATTCACACTTTCTATCGGGTTCTTATTTAATACTTTATAAGTGCTATTATCACCAAAAAAGACTTTCCATTTTTTCTATGTATTCATTTTTTGTTTAAAATTACTATGGCACCTGATTTATCTGCTTTTGTCATGTGTATATCTTTATCTTTTTTCAGTTCATTGATGGCATTCATAAATCTTTTGGGTACGTTTGTGGTGTCTGACTTTTTCATGCTTCCATAATCACTCCCTTAATTATGTGACATCTTCATAGTTAAATCACTATATTTTTCTAAGTTGCACAATCCTTTAGTAATTTCTACACTGTTATATTCCCGTTGATAGAGCAAAATTTAAACCATAGCCTAAAGCACTGGTTACATTACTATCCAGATGCTTGTTTGATAAGTTGACGACACATTCATGATTGGCGTTGGTAGTCCAGGGGCTTCTTTCGATCAGGAGTTTCATTTTGTTGTTATGTTTACGTTTAAGCTTCTGATACACTTTCTTCCTCATATTCAAATAACAATATTCCTGCAGAGAATCTTTCCAATCCGATGGTATTGAAGCTTCAAAATGACGTCTTTTTCCTCGATAAATCTTCAAAATTCTTTTTAGTTTCCAATGTCTTAATACTGATATGTTTGTCCAAAATAGATCGTTGTATTTCACCGAACGGTTGGTCTTCTAATTTTGACAAGGACTTGGTTATCATTGATCTTGGTATCACTTGTTCATCACGACATTCAACGTAGAAACCGCAGGTGTTCCTTGTTTGTATGAGCTTGAATGAGGGCGTCTGCGAAGTCAGTGACTGTATATTCCAAGATGGGAAAAGAACACAGAAAGATCGGAAGGAGCTCGTGGTATCCATTGATGATTATAATCACTTTAGCACGTGATTCATTTATCACACATCCACAGGTGAAAATAAGAGACAGGGTGTAGGTCCTGACCGGTTTCGGGCTTTATTTTCAAGCCATTGACAAAGGACTGATACATAGTATTAGAATTCACGAGTATATATACTACAAAGACAGTACTGACGAACATACACACAACAGTTTGAGACTGCAGATCACTCACAGGCAGGTGTCAAGGTAGGAGTGGCTTTCAAAAATCATTAGGCTAAAATTTACAATAAATTCTCAAGGATACTACCGCTAGGGTACAAGTCCACACCTGACAGGTGTCAGGGAGGCGGGGTGAACATCTCATTACCACTTACTGCCCCCCCCCTTTTACTGTGTTACAAATATACTAATCCTATTTTTCATATATCTCTACAGCCACCCTTAAAATTTACAGTTTACAAATTTCTTTTGATATTAAAGGATCAAGTTATACATTCCTTGACTGATGTTCATATTATTGTTGTAACGTTTCTTTTATAAAACTAGATTCACTGATATTCCTTTCCAATGCATTATTAGAACACACCAGCTTTTTGCCCCTTCCCAGTTAATAGCATGATTGTTCTCACTAACATGTACAAAATATACCACTATTTCCCTGTGCATATCTCACACATTGTTTATGTTGTTCTATTCGTTTTTTCCAGTGCTTTCCCCGTTTGACCAATGTAAAAGTTGTCACAAGACTTACACGGGATTTATATAACATCCTTTAGCATTGTCGGGGGAGTTCTAATAAGTACCTGTTTCATTGTTTTATTGTTTTTAAAAACTACATTAAACACCAAAATTCTTCAGGAGATGTGGGATATCTTTCATATTACTATTATAAGGTATTACAAGCAAATTTTTGTTGTTGTAAGGTTCGAGACTTGTGAGCTTCGGTGTAGTATCTCTATTCACAAAAGTGCCTATTGATGATTTATTGTAGTTTTTATCGGAATTATTAGAAAAACAAACAACTGGATATTCCATTTCTAAAAGCACCTTAATTGAACTAATAAAATTTATGTGTTAAAGACTGTAAATTTGAATTCAACGGAAAATTCTACTCACAAAATTTTGGTGGTATGGCAATGGGAAACCTCTGTCCCCAGTGCTAAGTAATTTATATATGGAATTTTGTGAAAAGAAAATTTTAAATAATATAATTCCACGCAATGTACCTTGGTTTAGATATGTTGACGACATAATTTGTGTTATGGCCAGGGAGTGAAGATGTAAATAACTTTTTTGCCAGGTTAAATCAATTAGTACCATCAATTAAATTTACTATGGAAATAGAAAAAGATGAATGCCTACCCTTTTTGTGGATCCTCATACGGAGAAATAGTAGTGGGTTTAAGTATAGTGTTTACAGAAAACCTACTAATATTTCTTCCTATGTACATTTCTATTCTGGACAAAACAATAAGGTAAAAAGATCAGTGTTTGCTTCTATGTTTTTAAGAGCACTACGGGTATGTAGCCCAGAATATATAGATGAGGAAATAGCATAAGATTCAGAATACAGGCAAGAAACTGAAATATCCAGATATGTACTAAACAATGCATTAAAAAGCGGCAAAAAAGACCATGTATCAAAATCAAAAAGAACCTTACAACAACAAAAATTTGCTTGTAATACCTTATAATAGTAATATGAAAAGATATCCCACATCTCCTGAAGAATTTTGGTGTTAATGTAGTTTTTAAAAACAATAAAACAATGAAACAGGTACTTATTAAGAACTCCCCGACAATGCTAAAGGATGTGTATACAAAATCCCGTGTAAGTCTTGTGGCAACTTTTACATTGGTCAAACGGGGAAAGCACTGGAAAAACGAATAGAACAACATAAACAATGGTGTGAGATATGCACAGGGAAATAGTGGTATATTTGTACATGTTAGTGAGAACAATCATGCTATTAACTGGGAAGGGGCAAAAAAGCTGGTGTGTTCTAATAATGCATTGGAAAGGAATATCATTGAATCTAGTTTTATAAAGAAAGTTACAACAATAATATGAACATCAGTCAAGGAATGTATAAACTGATCCTTTAATATCAAAAGAAATTTGAAACTGTGTAAATTTTAAGGGTGGCTGTAGAGATATATGAAAAATAGGATTAGTATATTTGTAAACACAGTAAAGGGGGCAGTAGTAGTAATGAGAGTGTTCAACCCCGCCTCCCTGCAACCTGTCAGGTGTGGACTTGTACCCTAAGCGGTAGTATCTTGAGAATTTATTGTAAATTTTAGCCTAATGATTTTTGAAAGCCACTCCTACCTTGACACCTGCCTGTGAGTGGATCTGCAGTCTCAAACTGTTGTGTTGTATGTTCGTCAGTACTGTCTTTGTAGTATATACTCGTGAATTCTAATACTATGTATCAGTCCTTTGTCAATGGCTTGAAAATAAAGCCGAAACCGGTCAGGACCTACACCTGTCTCTTATTTTTCACCTGTGGATGTGTGATAAATGAATCACGTGCTAAGTGATTATAATCATCAATGGATACCACGAGCTCCTTCCGATCTTTCTGTGTTCTTTTCCCCATCTTGGAATATACAGTCACTGACTTCGCAGACGCCTCATTCAAGCTCATACAAACAAGGAACACCTGCGGTTTCTACGTGAATGTCGTGATGAACAAGTGATACCAAGATCAATGATAACCAAGTCCTTGTCAAAATTAGAAGACCAACCGTTCGGTGAAATACAACGATCTATTTTGGACAAACATATCAGTATTAAGACATTGGAAACTAAAAAGAATTTTGAAGATTTATCGAGAAAAAGACGTCATTTGAAGCTTCAATACCATCGGATTGGAAAGATTTTCTGCAGGAATATTGTTATTTGAATATGAGGAAGAAAGTGTATCAGAAGCTTAACGTAAACATAACAACAAAATGTAACTCCTGATCGAAAGAAGCCCCTGGACTACCAACGCCAATCATGAATGTGTCGTCAACTTATCAAACAAGCATCTGGATAGTAATGTAACCAGTGCTTTAGGCTATGGTTTAAATTTTGCTCTATCAACGGGAAGTATAAACAGTGTAGAAATTACTAAAGGATTGTGCAACTTAGAAACTATAGTGATTTAACTAGTTGAAGATGTCAACATAATTAAGGGAGTGATTTATGGAAGCATGAAAAAGTAGACACCACAAACGTACCCAAAAGATTTATGAATGCCATCAATGAACTGAAAAAAGATAAAGATATACACATGACAAAAGCAGATAAATCAGGTGCCATAGTAATTTTAACAAAAATGAATACATAGAAAAATGGAAAGTCTTTTGGGTGATAATAGCACTTATAAAGTATTAAATAAGAACCCGATAGAAAGCGTGAATAGTGGTTTTAATAAAAAAGTGAAAAATCTGTTAAAAGGCAACGAAAAAGTCTTATAAAGAAGGTGTGTGTGACCTCCCCATCGCTACCGTATATGTATGGTACGATAAAAACCCATAAAGCAAAACTTCCCTGCCAGACCAATTATCAGCTCAGTGGGTTCCGCATCTTATAAATAGCAAAATATTTAGTGGATATCCTTAACCCATTGGTAGGTAACATCTCTAATGCCAATATTAAGAATAATGTGGACCTGATAGATAAACTAAATAGTGTAAAAGTTAATAGTGAATCGAGACTTGTGAGCTTCGATGTAGTATCTCTATTCACAAAAGTGCCTATTGATGTTTAGTTCATTGGAGTTTTATCGGAATTATTAGAAAAAAACAACAACTGGATACAATTTCCATTTTCTAAAAGCACCTTAATTGAACTAATAAAATTATGTGTTAAAGACTGTAATTGAATTCAACGGAAAATTCTACTCACAAAATTTTGGTATTGGCAATGGGAAACCCTCTGTCCCCAGTGCTAAGTAATTTATATATGGAATTTTTTGAAAAGAAAAGAAAATTTTAAATAATATAATTCCACGCAATGTACCTTGGTTTAGATATGTTGACGACATAATTTGTGTATGGCCAGGGAGTGAAGATGTAAATAACTTTTTTGCCAGGTTAAATCAATTAGTACCATCAATTAAATTTACTATGGAAATAGAAAAAGATGAATGCCTACCCTTTTGGTTTTTTTGATGTCCTCATACGGAGAAATAGTAGTGGGTTTAAATATAGTGTTTACAGAAAACCTACTAATATTTCTTCCTATGTACATTTCTATTCTGGACAAAACAATAAGGTAAAAAGATCAGTGTTTGCTTCTATGTTTTTAAGAGCACTACGGGTATGTAGCCCAGAATATATAGATGAGGAAATAGATAAGATTCAGAATACAGGTAAGAAACTGAAATATCCAGATAATGTACTAAACAATGCATTAAAAGCGGGCAAAAAAGACCATGTATCAAAATCAAAAAGAACCTACAACAAACAAAAATTTGCTTGTAATACCTATAATAGTAATATGAAAGATATCCCACATCTCCTGAAGAATTTTGGTGTTATGTAGTTTTAAAAACAATAAAACAATGAAACAGGTACTTATTAAGAACTCCCCCGACAATGCTAAAGGATGTGTATATAAAATCCCGTGTAAGTCTTGTGACAACTTTTACATTGGTCAAACGGGGAAAGCACTGGAAAAACGAATAGAACAACACTAAACAATGTGTGAGATATGCACAGGGGGAAATAGTGGTATATTTGTACATGTTAGTGAGAACAATCATGCTATTAACTGGGAAGGGGCAAAAAAGCTGGTGTGTTCTAATAATGCATTGGAAAGGAATATCATTGAATCTAGTTTTATAAAAGAAAGTTACAACAATAATATGAACATCAGTCAAGGAATGTATAAACTTGATCCTTTAATATCAAAAGAAAATTTGTAAACTGTGTAAATTTTAAGGGTGGCTGTAGAGATATATGAAAAATAGGATTAGTATATTTGTAAACACAGTAAAGGGGGCAGTAGTGGTAATGAGATGTTCAACCCCGCCTCCCTGACACCTGTCAGGTGTGGACTTGTACCCTAAGCGGTAGTATCCTGAGAATTTATTGTAAATTTTAGCCTAATGATTTGTTGAAAGCCACTCCTACCTTGACACCTGCCTGTGAGTGGATCTGCAGTCTCAAACTGTTGTGTGTATGTTCGTCAGTACTGTCTTTGTAGTATATATACTCGTGAATTCTAATACTATGTATCAGTCCTTTGTCAATGGCTTGAAAATAAAGCCGAAACCGGTCAGGACCTACACCCTGTCTCCTTATTTTTCACTGTGGATTATGTGTGATAAAATGAATCACGTGCTAAAGTGATTATAATCATCAATGGATACCACGAGCTCCTTCCGATCTTTCTGTGTTCTTTCCCCATCTTGGAATTATACAGTCACTGACTTCGCAGACGCCCTCATTCAAGCTCATACAAACAAGGAACACCTGCGTTTCTACGTGAATGTCGTGATGAACAAGTGATACCAAGATCAATGATAACCAAGTCCTTGTCAAAATTAGAAGACCAACCGTTCGGTGAAATACAACGATCTATTTTGGACAAACAATACAGTATTAAGACATTGGAACTAAAAAGAATTTTGAAGATTTATCGAGAAAAAGAACGTCATTTTGAAGCTTCAATACCATCGGATTGGAAAAGATTCTCTGCAGGAATATTGTTATTTGAATATGAGGAAGAAAGTGTATCAGAAGCTTAAACGTAAACATAACAACAAAATGAAACTCCTGATCGAAAGAAGCCCCTAGGACTACCAACGCCAATCATGAAGTGTCGTCAACTTATCAAACAAGCATCTGGATAGTAATGTAACCAGTGCTTTAGGCTATGGTTTAAATTTTGCTCTATCAACGGGAAGTATAAACAGTGTAGAAATACTAAAGGATTGTGCAACTTAGAAAAATATAGTGATTTTAACTAGTGAAGATGTCAACATAATTAAGGGAGTGATTTATGGAAGCATGAAAAGTCAGACACCACAAACGTACCCAAAAGATTTATGAATGCCATCAATGAACTGAAAAAGATAAAGATATACACATGACAAAAGCAGATAAATCAGGTGCCATAGTAATTTTAAACAAAAATGAATACATAGAAAAAATGGAAAAGTCTTTTGGGTGTGATAATAGCACATATAAAGTATTAAATAAGAACCCGATAGAAAGTGTGAATAGTGGTTTTAATAAAAAGTGAAAAATCTGTTAAAAGGCAACGAAAGTCTTATAAAGAAGGTGTGTGTGACCTCCCCATCGCTACCGTATATGTATGGTACGATAAAAACTCATAAAGCAAACTTCCCTGCCAGACCAATTATCAGCTCAGTGGGTTCCGCATCTTATAAATTAGCAAAATATTTAGTGGATATCCTTAAACCCATTGGTAGGTAACATCTCTAATGCCAATATTAAGAATAATGTGGACCTGATAGATAAACTAAATAGTGTAAAAGTTAATAGTGAATCGAGACTTGTGAGCTTCGATGTAGTATCTCTATTCACAAAAAGTGCCTATTGATGATTTATTGGAGTTTTTATCGGAATTATTAGAAAACAAACAACGGATGGTATTCCATTTTCTAAAAGCACCTAATTGAAACTAATAAAATTATGTGTTAAAGACTGTAAATTTGAATTCAACGGAAAACTTCTACTCACAAAATTTTGTGGTATGGCAATGGGAAACCCTCTGTCCCCAGTGCTAAGTAATTTATATATGGAATTTTTTGAAAAGAAAATTTTAAATAAATATAATTCCACGCAATGATACCTTGGTTTAGATATGTTGACGACACTTTGTGTATGGACCAGGGAGTGAAGATGTAAATAACTTTTTTGCCAGGTTAAATCAATTAGTACCATCAATTAAATTTTACTATGGAAATAGAAAAAGATGAATGCCTACCTTTTTGGATGTCCTCATACGGAGAAATAGTAGTGGGTTTAAGTATAGTGTTTACAAGAAAACCTTACTAAATATTTCTTCCTCTTGTACCATTTTGCTATTCTGGACAAAAACAACAATAAGGTAAAAAGATCAGTGTTTGCTTCCTATGTTTTTAAGAGCACTTACGGGTATGTAGCCCTAGAATATATAGATGAGGAAAATAGATAAAGATTCAGAATAACAGGTAAGAAACTGTAAAATATCCTAGATTAATGTACTAAACAATGCATTAAAAGCGGACAAAAACGGACCATGTGATCAAAACTCAAAAGAACCTTACAAACAAAAACAAAAATTTGCTTGTAATACCTTGTATAATAGTTAATATGAAAGATTAAATACCCACATACTCCTGAAGAATTTTGGTGTTAATGTTCGTTTTTAAAAATAAAACAATTAAAACAATTGAAACCAGGGGTACTTATTAAATAAAACTCCCCCGACAATGCTAAAGGATGGGTGTTATATAAAAATCCCGTGTAAGTCTTGTGACAAACTTTTACATTGGTCCTCAAACGGGGTGAAAGCACTGCGAAAAACGAATAGAAAACCAACATAAACAATGTTGTGAGCATATGCACAGGGTAAAATAGTGGAGTCTATTTGTACATGTTAGTGGAGAAACAATCATGCTATAATGGGAAGGGGGCAAAAAAGCTGGTGTGTTCTTAATAATGCATTGGAAAGGAAGATATCATTGCAATCTAGTTTTATAAAAAGAAAGTTTACAAACCGAATAATATGAACATCAGGTCAAGGTAATGTATAAACTTGATCCTTTAATAATCAAAAGAAATTTGTAAACTGTGTAAAATTTTAAGGGTGGCTGACTGTAGAGTATATTGGAAAAAATAGGGAATTAGTATATTTGTAAACAACAGTAAAGGGGGCAGTTAGTGGTTAATGATATGTTCAACCCCGCCTCCCTGACCACCTGTCAGGTGTGGACCTTTGTACCCTAAGCTGGTAGGTATCCCTTGAGAATTTTATTGTAAATTTTAGCCTAATGATTTTTGAAAGCCACTCCTACCTTGACATACCTGCCTGTGGAGTGGATCTGCAGTCCTCAAACTGTTGTGTGTATGTTTGCGTCAGTACTGGTCGTTTGTAGTATATATACCTCGTGAATTCTAATACTATGTATCCAGTCCATTTGTCAATGGCTTGAAAATCAAGCCGAAACCACGGTCAGGAACCGACTGACACCCTTTGTCTTCTTGTTTTTCACCTGTGGAGTATGATGTGATAAATGAATCACGTGCTAAAAGTATTTAAGCATTATAATCATAATATATATATTATGCTATAATTATCTTAGATTTATATTATAGTATTCTATATATTATGTTGGTTAGTATCCATATATATATAAACATAGATATATCAAATTATTACAGAATGGGTTTGATAATTTTGTTTTGAACATAAGGATATGAAGAAAGCATGCAAACATGAATAGTTTCATGGGTTGTGAACTAATAACACTATGGCTAGCATCGAAGAGTCTGCCAGGGCTCAAGACTACGAGGAAGATGACAGCAGGAGGTCTTTGGGAATACGAGCTGACGCTGATTAGGAAATGGGTGAACTCCTTGGTTGTTCAAAAAGAACCTTTGATAATCCCATCTGGAATTTGGATGCCGACTTTCTTGAAGAGTGCTTTCACAACTTGCTGACTCCCACTACATCCATTCGTTCCAGGCTTAATTTGCATGTAAAACGAATTAATCAAGTATAATACTATACAGTTACATGTATTTAGTAAGGAGTTTACATTTTATCCATTCTGGTAAGTCCGCCTATCTTTTTAATTTTGCCTTTTGTGCATCTCATAGAAAATTGAATGTGAGTTACAATCATTCAATCATCCCGTTAGAAGTTTCTTCTGTACCTAAACTTCTCTCTTGACACTCCGCGTGGCTGTGCGCTGCCACACACCAAACATGTATGTATATAGTTATCTACTAATATATATATATAATAATATAATATAATATATATACTATATTATATATATTATATATGTGTGTATGGGTGTGTGTGTGTGTGTAATTTAAGCATGAGTGTGTGTTCTCGTGAAGTTTAACTCGCCTAGGATTTGGTATATAAAAAAAGGATTCTTAGCCTGCCTGGGAGATTGTGTAAGCAAAAATCGCCTAGGATTAATATAAAAAAATAAAAAGGATTATTAGCTGCCTGGGAGGATTTTTGTATAGCAAGTCGGCAAAGCGTGAAAGCCCACCTCTTCACTTGTAAACTAAACGTCATTTCCTCGTTAGTCCTTGAGTCCTCCAGACTCTCCGTGAACTTTTATTTATTGTATGTTTTCTTCATTTTGGCTTTTTGTTCAACACAGATTATTAATAACCATTAAATTATGCGTAACTTTATAATAATATATATATATAATATATTATATTATTTATATATATATATATCTATATATAATATATATATATAATATATACTAATAAATAAAGATCTATATAATATCTTATATCTAATTCTATATATATATTCTTTGATATATATATAATGTGATATAATATATATATATTATATATATAATTATTATAATATATATTAAGTGATATCTATCTTTATATAATATATATCTAATATCTTTGTATATATCGATATATATCTATCGATTATAAATATATATATAATAATATATCTCAATATTATCTATAATTAAATGTATATATAGTAATTTTATCTTATAACTATATATAATATAAAGATACTATAATATTATCTATATATATAATCTATCATATAATATTATTATCTATATATTCTCTATATATATACTATCATCTATCTATAGTCGTATATCTAGCTATATATTGTTAAAGTCCTGTGGGTTCTAGTACAGGTTCTTAAGTACACTTTTAAGTTTTGGCCTAGGATCGTCGACAGGTAAATGGCAACCCATTTTGTCAAGGAAAGCAGGCACAAAAACACTCCGTAAAACCTAACAGTTATTTATTACAAAAAGCAGAAATAAACTTAAATCAGCCATTGCGGGTTTAAGTAGAATAACATACAAGCAAAAACAGATTAAAATCAAGAGGACTAAATACCAGGTCCTCTCAACGAGCCACAAGGCAACCCTACAGCTAAATCTAAATCTAAACCCTAAACAAAATTCAGAGGAGATAAATATTTCTAAAATCAGTGAGGATCCAAATATATGTAGGCCAAAAAACTATCCTAAATAACAAAACGGCTGAAGGAACGTGGAAGGATATCAAAACAAGGAAAACCTTCTTAAATTTACCTACCTAGCTCCATACAACTAAAGAATATAGCAAAATTATTATACACCCATAATCAACTAATGGGCAACAAACAAAACTTTATAAATATACACAAGTAAAAACTTATGACAATGTATAACGTATATGTTATAATAATATATCTACTGCCAACGGACACTGACAGTTTCTAATAATCCTTACGTCAGGGATTTGTCGGGCCGAACTAGGAGTCCATAGCTAGCACCAAAAGACTGCTACCAAACGGGATGAACACGATCGCCAGGACAAACAGGGGTATAACGGCTCCTCGAAGGAAAACAACAAGCTATACTGGTCGTTACCTGGGCGATTGCCCATCCCTACGTTTTTGCCCTCCTCACGGCTAGCGCTCACAACACATCCCTGAAGAAATGCAGAAGGGAACAAGGCAGAAGCTGGCAGGTGAATCCAGGTAATCAGTACCGGGAATCCAGCGAACGGTACCAAATAGCCCGTGGGGCTCCCTCCTGACGGGAATAAGGGGTAAATATGATAAGTCTCAACTAGCCATACGCCTCTGCGGAACCCCGTAAAGCGGACACTATAGGTCGCAAGGGGTGAACGAAAGAGCCGTGATACTACAGCACCAAGAGTTCGCAGGTGACCTCCCAAGGCGACCTATTGAATGGTCGGTGAGGGAAAAGATTTCCAAACAGCGCCTTTTCCAAATCAAATACCACTGCCCAAAAGGTCGTCCTCCAAATAATCCAAAAAGAAGCTGGCTTAAGGTGATGGTCCTGACAAGGAGCGTTGTCCAAAGCCTGAACTTCGGCGGGCAGGGACCAGCAACGTTCAGAGTTACATCTACCAACCATCCCACCGTTAACTTCAAAAACAAATCAACAAAACAATCGTTAGAACGATAGTTTTCCACAGCAAATAAACGAAGGGAGGAGGGAGGCGGCTCAATAACACAAAAACTCTTACATAAAAACTAACAAGCATTTGGCTGGCCTTTAAGCAAAAGAAACTTAAAAGTAAACCAAGGCTGATTTAAAACTGATAAATCAAAACAAAAACTTACGTTAATTTTAATACCTTCCATCCCCCGCAAAACAAAAAAAAATTATTCACATAGAAATACATTTTTTTTGTTAAACCTAAGCAAAAATGCTGAAAAGGAATTAACATTTAAAACATTTCAAAGTTTGATCAATACAACATGTAAAAAAACAAAACAAAAGTAACTATTGCCAAAACATCTCTGGAAATAGATACTCAGGCAAAATTAATAACGATAATATATACGAAGTAAAAACATAGTCACAAAGTAAACTTAACCGAAAACTAGGCAACCGGGCAACCTCAGAATAGACTGTCCCCGCACAGTTCCTTAAGCATACTGCTAAAAACCCTCCTATCATCTAACTGGGAGGGAGAGTCTACAAAGGCTAAGAAATACTAACCACTAAAGTCCTAATGAAGTTCAGGTCTAAACACAAAAACAACTAAGGCTAAGGCTGAATACTCATACACACAACCTCTCGTACCACACACTTACCACAAAAAGTTTTTTACAACCCGATTTTTTGAAAAAAAAGGAAGGGCGGGTACAGACTCGAATATCCGAGAGAGAGCGAGGGGAGCAGAGGGAAAAACTCACGAATACATCCGAGAGAGAGCATCAGGAATACGGTTATCAGAACCTTTAATATGTTTTATCACCAGCGTGAACTCCTGTAATTGCAGTGCCCAACGCAAAAATCCTCTGATTGGAACCCTTTATCCGTTCAATGAAGACAAGGGGATTATGGTCGGTCCAAATCTCTATGGGATAAGAAAAATTTGTAACATAGGGCTTAAAGTGGAGTAAACGTGCGAACCAGGGCCAAGGCCTCCTTTTCGATAGTAGAGTATTTTCTCTCGGCCGCTAAAAGTTTCTTACTAAAATAAGATATGGGACGAACTTCTTCAGCCTCATCTCTCTGAAAGAGGACTCCTCCAATTCCAACGTCACTAGCGTCAACAGCAATAATAAATGGTATCTGAAAATTAGGAGACATTAGAATAGGATTGGACACCAACATCAACCGAAGCTTTATGAAAGACTCTTCACACTGAGGTGACCACTCAAATTTACGACCTTTTTCCATAGTTTAGTAAGCGGCTGAGCAATGTCTGAGAAGTTCCGGACAAACCTACCGATAATACCCTATCATACCCAGGACTCTCCGGACCTCTCTGACATTGCACGGGCTCTTCAAATTTAACAATGGGCCTCTATATTGGCTTTGTTTGGGGGCTACTGAACCCAAACCCACTTCGTGGACCCAAATAGCATACTCTGGCCTTACCAAAGTCACATTTACCAAGGTTCACAACAAGACCGGCAGCTCTCAGGGTTTTCAAACACCTTTTTAACCTTACCATGTGCGTCCGCCAGTCGTTGCTGGTGAACCACCAAATCATCTATATATATTTCCACCCCTTCCAAGCCACAAATGACCCTATTCATTAGTCGCTGGAAGGTGCAAGCTGCATTTTTCATCCCAAAGGGCATCACTTACACTCGTAAAGCCCAAAAGGAGTTACAAAGGCAGAAATTTCACGGGCTCGATCAGACAGGGGAACCTGCAAGTACCCTTTCAACAAATCCAACTTTGTTATAAACTTGGAGGACCCTATCTGATCGAGACAATCATCTATACGAGGTAAAAGGAAGGAGTCATTTTTAGTATGAGTATTTACCTTACGATAGTCTACGCACATTCAGAACTTTCCGTCAGGTTTCTTGACGAGAACAATTGGAGAACTCCATGGACTCACCGAAGGTTGAATGAGGTCGTGCTCCAGCATATACTTAATTTCCTTATCAACAATGTCCCTCTTCATTGGATTTAATCGATAAGGACTCTGCTTTACTGGGGAAGCACTCCCACATCGACATCATGCTGGAGCAAGCGTCGTTCGTCCTGGCGCATTCTGAAATAACTCTGGGAAGGCAAGGATTAATTCCATAACATCACTTCTCTGATTAGTCTCCAGATGCTCTAATCCCCCCTTTAAAATTTCTAAGTTCTGAACATTGTCAAAATAGAGCATCAGAAGACACCTGACCAACCAAATTTACAAATCATCCGTAGGAGGCTCTACTACTACCACAGATACTGGTTCATAAACAATAGCCAAAGGGTCCTTACCACAGGAAGTATAAGACTTCAATCTATTTATATGAAAATACCCCCGCACTTTCGTTTGGTCCCGGGGGCTTCAACCTCATAGTTTACCTCAGACAGCTTTCTCAAAACCTTCCAAGGTCCCTTATACCTAGCTCAAGAAAGTTGTCCGAGTCTGTACTTAATACCAAAACCAATTCCCCAGGCACAAACGAACGTACCTTTGTCTTTTTGTCAAAATTCATTTTCATGGTAGCTTGGGAAGAAGCCAAATTCTCTCGTGCAAACTTCCAAGCCATAGACAGCTTTTCTCCTTAAGGTTTCCACAAACTCACCCACATTCATCTCTCCTCTTTGTCCAGACTCAATCACCTCATGGACTTCTCCAGAGGACCACGTACCTTGTGACCAAATACAACTCGAAGGGAGCGACACCTGTGGACAAATTAGGGTGATTCCGTATGGCAAAGAGAGCAAAAGGGAAGCCCTTTATCCCAATCCTCTCCTTGCTCATAACAATATTTCTTTAATCTCTGGATGATAGGGTACGCTGGTAATGTGCTGAATGGCCAGTTCAGCACACTTACCCGAAATACCCTACTTGTGAAATTAGTTCCACAATCAGACTGAATAGTACGAGGCAAACCATATCTAGAGCTCTACGAGTTTCTCAAACCAACCGCATGAGAAGTAATTCTCCTCTATAGGGAATGCATCAGGAAACCTAGATGCTCTGTCCATAACTGTCAGGAGATGGGTAACCCTGACTTGTCCTAGGTAAAGGCCCAACCACATCAATCACCAACTCCACAAAAATAAAGGTTTCTCCAATTGCTGGAATCGGATTTTAAAGGGGGCTTTTGGATTTGGTTGATTGGGTTTTCCCATCACCTGACATGCTTCACAACTATTCACAACCGTTTTACTGAAGACTTTAAGCCTCGCCACCAAAAATATTTAGCTAACCTACTAAAAGTTTTACACACACCAAAGTGGCCAGAAAAGAGTCTTCATGTGCAATTTCTTTCAAAACAGAATCTCTGAACTGAGTAGGGACCACTATCTGCTCGTTTCGAGATGTTATATCAAGGGCATGAGAGGAAGGCGACTAACTCTATATAAAACACACCTTTTATAAACACAAAATCGTGGTCTAGTCAAATCACTTGTTATCACCCAGTTCAAAATTGAACTCTTCCTTCTGAGCTTCAATAAACTTTGAACGATCCCAATCAGGTTTTAATAACTTACCAAAAAGCTTATCACTACTACTAACTACAGACCCGGGCCTTTCTACTTCTACAGCTAAACTACTTAAATGTAAATCATCATCATCATCATCATGTAACAAATCTGCTGCCTTTGCAGCAGCTCGTGTCGTTACAGCCACTGGGCAAGCATTCAAAGACAATATTGAAACAATTCACGTCCTTGTCATCCAACATGTCATTACCCAGTATACCATCTATGCCTGGGATTGGTAGGCTTTCTACAACAGCTAATTCTGTCCTTCCTATTATAAACCAGGGAAGACAATTCCACCTCAACCTAAAGGTGCCGATACCATCGTGTTCAGGAAACCTCCCAAACCACAAAATCACCTGAATTATTAACTAGGCCCTTCAAAGATTCCTTCAATACCAGAGACCCGAGCAGCCCCAATATCCCGCAAAAACTTCACCTTTAGGGTTTTCGATTCGGTAATCAATTTTTCCAAGCCAAATATATTTTATCATAAAGTCATAAATCCCTACTAGATAAAGAACCAACATTTTCCCCCTTGCTACAACCATCATTAGCCATCAACACTGGTGGATTCTCAACCTGAGACTTATTAGACATAGGGTTATTTGATATTAGAGCTACTGGATTATTATTGTTTCTTTAGAGGTACCTCCTTCTGGCGTTACACTTGAAAATGTCCTGGTTCATTGCACCAGAAGCAGGTCCTTCTTACTCTATTACTATTACCAGAAGTTAACTTATTACTTTGGAGAAGACTCTAGTGTAAGATCCACTTGAGCCCTCTCCTGAGCATCTCCAGTCCTATTCTTGTGCAGATTCCCTGGACACGATTATCTCCCGGACCACCTAATTTCTTTTGATAATTATTTGACTTACCAGGCTGAAAATTAACTACAGATCCAGATTACCTGACCCGGCCCGATGAGTCAACACAAATTCATCCTTGATATGGGCAGCCTTACCCAAACTGACTGCTTTAACCTCTTCAAGATAAATTCTTAATTTCTTGCTACAAGCCTTTTTAAACTCTTCTAGCAACATAAGCTCTCTCAAGGAGGAGAAGGAGACTACTTGACGACTCTTAAGCCAGTCGTCAAACTGTTCTCCTACCTTGAGACGAGCAAATTCCACATGAGAGAGAGACAGGTTTAGTAAAATTACGGAACTTTAGGCGATAGGCCTCCGGAACCAAGTCATAAGCCTAAAGAACTATTGCCTTAACCTTATTATAGTCCCTAGCTACACCTTCATCTAAAGCATTGTATACCCGAATTGCCTTGCTGACCAGCCTGCATTGAATCAAGACTGTCCACATCTCTGGGGGCCAAGACAACCGGGTAGCCACACGCTCAAACGCCTTAAAAATTCTGGGACGTTTCACTCGTCAAATACTGGGACCAATTTCAACGCTGCCCCTATGTTAAATTTATCCTGAGAGGACCCAGTGGGAGTACTAAAGTGATTAGGGGAACCTCTTAACCTAGCCATTTCCAAATTGATTTAGCCATAGCCAACTCATGCTTCCTCGCCCGCTCGTCTTCCTCCTCAAACTCTAGTTTTTTTCCATTAACTCTATTCTTTTACAAATAACATCATATTCACTGTTCTCCTGGGATTTTACAGGCTGTACTGGAGCTACCTCAACATGGACAGAATTCTCTGGCAAAAATGGATTTAATGATACTTCTGGTTTTGAAGGAAAATTTGCGTGTCCTTCAAAAAGGGTACCAGTCCTAGGGGGATCCTCAAATAATGAATAACCA
>NC_087203.1:108415580-108420580 GCF_015104395.2 Macrobrachium nipponense | reverse complement strand
CCCGCAGTACCAGGCCGGCGGTTATGAATTTCAACAACAAATTATTAACCAAGATGGTGAATATTACATGGCCAGTTTTGACGTTGAATCTCTTTTTACTAATGTACCACTGACCGAAACCATTGATATCATTTTAAATAAGATTTTTAGTATTGACATTCTATTTCATGGTTTTAATAGATCTACTTTTAAACAATTTCTGGAACTTGCTGTGCAGATTCCATGTTCGTAAGTTTACCAGCAGCTCTATTCGCAGGTCGATGGAGTTGCTATGGGTTCACCTTTAGGTCCCATATTTGCACATTTTTTTATGTCTTGACTTGGAAACTAAATTTTTTTAGAACCAGTGTAATTTTCCTCTTTTAACCAGCGTATTTTAGAAGATATGTGGACGATACCTTTGCACTTTTTGTTTAAACATCCATGGCAATGTTCACAATTTTTTAGAAATAAATTAATCAAACAACATCCGAATATTCAAATTTACAATGGGATGTGGAGAACGAGGGCAGTTTACCATTTTTAGATATCAATGTCACAAGAACTAACTTTGAATTTACCACAGCTGTCTATAGAAAAAGGACATATACGGGATTAGCCAACAATTACTATAGTTCATGCCAAAAAACCTTCAAACTAAACAGCATTTACACTTTAATCCATAGAGCACTAAAATACTCTTCCAGTTGGCCAATATTTCATAGGGAAATGGAATTTTTATTAAACTTCTTTCAAAAAATTCATATCCTAGAGATATAGTCCATAGAATCATTAATAAATTATTAACCAAATTTTTCCAACCACCTATAGCTAATTTTGATGTTCCAAAGAAACTGTGTTTTGCTTCTGTCCCGTATGTGTCTGATACCAAGTTCTCACTTAGACTGACTAAAATCATTGAACAGGAAATTCCATGTCTTCAACTTAAACTTATTTCGAATAATCCTTGTAAAATAGGTTCATTTTTTAAATTCAAAGATCGCTTGCAGTCCTTCATGAGATCGAATGTTGTTTATAAATTCACATGCCCTGGATGTCCAGGCTCTTACATTGGATCGACTCGAAGGTTACTGCAAGTGAGATATTGCAGCCATAAGGGTTTCAGCTTTCGCACAGGTCAAAGAATTAAGCAACCTGAATTTTCCAATATTAGAAATCATGCTGCACTTTGTAAAATAGAGATCTTGAAGCAGCACTTCTCCATAATTGGCTATACGAAGGACCCAGATCACTTAACCACCTAGAGTCGTTACTCATAAAAAGGCTGGCTTGCTCTTCACTCAACAATAACACCTCGTCTTCAACTTTATATCTGGCATAGTTTTCGTCTTGACTGGGACCTCGGTTTTTGTCATTCCCTCTTCTTTCCTTACCTGAGATGGTTGGTGTTTTAGTAGTCTCTCTCTTTTATTTTTTACTGTCTTTTTTTAATAACGCTTTTTTACAGTTTTTTTAAATGTCAATTTTAATGTTTGATGAATTCCTTTTATGTATTACTATAATGTAATTGTTTTTATTTCTTCACGACTGATGATGCACGTGTTTTGTGTGCGAAACGTTTTTTGTATAATAAATCATGACCTGTTACTGAGAGTGTATCATGGAACCTCCTGAAATCTTCCTATATTGCCGTCTGCAGATACATATATATATATATACATATATATATATATATATATATATATATATATAATATATATATATATATATATATTATTCCTGCATTCAGATTTCTATATTCATTTTCATTCCTGTATGTAATTTTGTAATTTTTATCTAAAACCAACATGTAACATATTAAATTTTAAACGATACATTTAAGGAAACACTAGCACATGGTATTGTATTTTGAATATTTATTAACCACTGTTTAAACTTTCACTTTTATTGTCACAGTACTATGTCCTTATGTTCTTTGTATCCAAAACAAAACGCCCTTAAGCTGTTAATCCCTAGACTAACCAGTTCCATACCTCAGGCGGTCATACTTCCCACAACGATGAAATAAATAGGCCGAAAGGCCAGATTGTAAGTCGGTAGTCGCTTGATAATCCCATAGGGCGAAACGAGCTGTCGCGACAAAATTCAATAAATGGAAGAAGGAAGTCTGCGTATTTTTCACCAAAAATTGACGAACGAGAAACGAGAAAACTTCGTCCGTATGAAGATACCTGCAAGAAACTTATTGATGCCACTAAAGCAATTGCTTTTAACGAAAATTGTAGAAGAGAAAAACTATGCCCTAAAAGTATATATATATATATATATATATATATATATATATATATATATATATATATATATATATATATATATATAATATATATAGGGCTTGTGCCTTGTATGATAAGGCGCCCTATGAGGTAATGTTAGACTAGCGATAATCTTACGCTAAGTCGGTTGGTATTGCACTTCCATCTTCAATGGAGTGTCTGGGGGTTGTAGATCACTTACGAAGTCGGTATTATCTTGTAGTTATTACGACGATGTGTTAAACTCATGTTGGTTCGGTGAGGAGGTTCTTGTAGAAAACACTAAGTATAAAAAATTATTATATTCTTCTGAAGTTTTACATGGTGAAGATCAGGTATGATTGTACAAGTCTTCTAATAACAATAGCTTGATCGCTTCTGCCAATGATGATGGCTAATCCTATTCCTCTACATGATAAAGCAAAGTTAGGTAAAGAGGTACAGGTCTTCTAATGACGATCGCTAACTCTGTTCTGCCTGTCTGCCATCTCTGTTACAAGTTATGAAGGAACAGACAGTAGTTCGAACATATGAACATACATACAAATGACATAGTTTCATACGAACACACATCAAAATGAGACACGCTACAGATCACGTAGGCGGTAGTTGTCTCAAGCAGGAGCTTGGACTAATGTTTATAAACAATTGAATGACTACAGGTGACGGCATGTTATCTTAGCCTACATACTTATTGTATACGTCATCTTTAGCGTCTCTAGTCTGATCACATTCCTGCAAGCAATCTGGTTGACCTCTTTAGTTTTAGACTTTTATATATATGGACTAACATTCCATATTTTTATTATGTAAACACTTACATCAGCTCGGTCAGCTACCAAAACCAACTACTGAATATTACTCAAACTTGACTTGCATTTGGACTTATAGGATGGGTGATACAGACCTCTGTGAATATATATATATAATAAAAGAAAATTCATGTGTACATGAAATGATTCAAGAATAAAATATAAAACAATGATATTGGTAAATAATAGTGATCACGTGATATATAATGATACAGTTTTTCACTTCATCTCATTAAGATACATATGCTACAGAAAATACTAATGTACTCTGACACTTGCATAGAATGAAGATTAACATGACTAAAAACATCACATTTTAACTGATTAAAAAAATTTCATATATGAATTGATAAAATTATTCAATGTTATGCTGATTGATTCGTTGATTTTTATGCTAACTGTTATATATCTGCGGATATTGTTAAGATAAAAGGTAACTGATTGATTATAGGCTACCTGATTTGTTTATACATATGTATATGGATTCATATAATTATGATTAATATATGTGCACTTTAAATAGATTCCTATTGCGTACACGCAAAGATATATTTCGATTCCGTTATTTATGATCATTTATATATAGATTCCTAGTGCGTACACGCAAAAAATATATTTCGATTCTGTTATTTATGATCATTTTATATATAGGATACATGATCTTTATATATATAGGATACATGACCGAGGTTATACTACTTCACTTTTAAACTAGCGTTCGAACAACTTTTCGTCCATTACACAGTTCCAGACAACCACCTATAGCCACATGAAACGGCCGATTTCACAGGGTTAAACAAGGGGAAAATTTGCCTGGGCGGGTCCAACATTCAATATTGCGCTCATACTTATTCTCTGCATCCTAAGCTACACGATTACGTTCGCGATGAATAGATCATCCAGCACGAGTCCTTCGCCAGCAAAGTAGAGTTGAATATCCTTCGGGTCGAAATTGTCGGAAGTATGTCCCATTCTAGTCGATTCCATTCCGACAGCCGCCGGAGCATTCCGCATTAAAACGAGATTAACGACGAGATACGGTGTCGGTCGAAGAAGTCCATGAAATTCCTTTCACATTGTAGGCGGTTGTTACTTGACTGTAGTCGTCCGCTGCGACGAACGATTTTTGAAGTTGCGATGTGAAAACTCTCGTACTGCAGGATACTGTAACCAGGTTCCATTAATCAGCCTGCAAGTGAAATTATACTTGTCACAAGGGCAAAGTAAATTCAGACGACATCCAAATCAGGGGAGGGAAGAGAGCCATTTAGACCAGACTTAACCCCCACATGAATTCGCTGATATTTTGGAATTCAAAAGAGTCCGCTGTACAAACTTTTTTATCCATGGCATTAACAATGAGTGAACCTATCCAGGTCTATGATGACTGTAAAAATATCCATAATTATAATAAATAAACAGATATCAATACAAATCCCAAAGAAAATTCTATATTACTGGTAGTAAATTACTAGACAAAGAAGTGGAAAACGGAGCTATTTGTAAGATTGCCAGGCAACATAAGAGTCAAAGAGAAGATTAATCATGATTCTGTATTTCTCTATGCTAACTGAAATTAAGTTGTGATAAAAATCTGATCCTATGTGCCCTAACAAAAGTTTCATATTCAATTTTCTCGTGCGCATCCTCTGAGGTTAATTTTAAAAACTTTATTAATATGTAGGAGGTGCAACGAAAAAACCCACTATGTAACTAAATTTCTTCTAAATAAACGTTTTGGGTTTTTTTTCAAGAAAATAATGTGCATTTTCCTCCCATTTGAAGGTTTGAGTTTTACCTGGATTGTGAATAAGCTAATGTTGGCCAAGTAAATACAATCCCATATCCCATATCGTGATACTTCTAAATGTCTATGAGGTTCAGAAAAAAATTAATTCATTTTGATGTTATAGAAATTCTATTTCCTTATTTTGTT
>NC_087203.1:108373080-108413080 GCF_015104395.2 Macrobrachium nipponense | reverse complement strand
TATTCTTTGTTGAAAAAAAGCAAGCATGACAGAGGCTTTTAGTTATTCAAGTTATTCAGCATCCAAATTTTATTGATACTGTATTTTTTAACTTGCCACTGACCATTTAAAATGCTTGTAAGGGACTGTGTATATCTACACTAGAATTTAAAATGGTCTGATGAATATTCTAATGTCTACTGTTTGTTAAATATGGCAGATGTCAAAATTGCTTCTAAAATCCAACACACCATACCTCGGGAATATATATAATTATAATTCTCGTTGCGTGTATTTATCATAAATTAAAATCAGTCTATTTGAAAAAAATACTCTCTTTGCTACTTGGCCCTTGATCTGTCGACCCCAAATCAATTCGATGACATTATAATGACATTGGTAAGGAGGCAATCTTACAACTTTGTGTTCGTTGTCACATGCTAGTTTATCAATGAGTCAAGTGAACCCATAGATGCTGCAATAGGCTTCGCTAACTCCTATAATTCAACTTGATTTTGCTAAAAATTGTAGCTGGTGGCTTTTCGCCTTTGCCGATGAACCACAATATTGTTTCCCTTTTCGTATTTCTAGACTTTTTATAAGGATGAACAGAATGATAAGATATCATCTATCATCATCAAGTTCAGGTGCCCTATCCCCGAGGGACGTCGGCAATCATGGCTCGCCATACTTCTGTGTTTCCGGCTATGCAGCATCTGAGCTTGACATTACATTCTTCCTCCAGTCATTCTCACCAATCCATCCATATATTTTATCTAGGTCTTCCTCTTGGTCTCCTTCCACTGATTTTACCAGTGAGAGAGAGATGCTCTAGTTCATATATTCTCACTACTTCCGGCTGAGTATTTTTGGTAACAGTTGGTGGCTTCCGAACCATTTTTCGAACACTTCATGGTTGATGTTTGTACTCCCGTTGCTCTTACATTGTTCCACCGACCAACAAGCACTTACTCACTGAATGATTTTGATGAATCATCCCCTTGTCCCGTCGATAAACATCATGGACGTTTTCTTCTGCTTCTCCAAGTTTTTTCATCGCCCGTAGAAACTCTACATAGTTCCACTCATTATGCGTATTTATTATGTATGTGTATGTGTGTGTGTATAATTCACAGGGACACATGAAAAAGTGCAAAAAGTAAATGTGTATAGTACTAGTTCTTCTAACCTGTTTCTCTCTCTCTCTCTCTCTCTCTCTCTCTCTCTCTCTCTCTCTATAGCTATGGTCATGTACTACACACTCATGTTAAAACATGCTCTTTCCCTCTCCTAAGATTATTCCAGTGTTTTTTGAAAATCTTAATTTCCTCTTTTCCCTTAAGTCCTAGAAATTTCTGATTCTTTCAGAGTTTATCAATATATCTAATTGTTTCTGACACAAATTTGTTGTACTTACTTCTCTTCTCTCTCTCTCTCCTCTTTCTCAAAGTCTCTTCTCCTCTCTCTCGTCTCTCTCTGCTTTTCTCAATATTTCTCTATTTTCAAATATGGTTAAAAATCATCGTCCATTTTCCTTTACACATTTCAGATTTCTCTCTCTTAAAATATTCTCTTAATTTCTTTGCTCTTTTCCTACTTCCGCTTAAGGGTAGGCTCCACTTTGGGGGGTGCCGATCGTAAAAAATATTTGCCAAAAATACACTAATCAAGACAGGCTAATGAAATTTTCAGGCATTATTAGCACTATAATAATGCATATTCCCTGTGAGTTTTATCATCCTACAGGGAAAATTAATGATTTTATGAAAAAAAATGTGAAAAAACGGAAATTTCCGGGCCCTCGTACTGAAGGTTATTTGGTGATTGGTGAGAAAACTACAGTCTTGAATAGAAATTCGGTCTGACAAAATGTTGGTATATCCACCTGGAACATGCACAAAAAAAAATTGATCAAAATAGAAAACAGTAAATAAGCCCACGGTAAATAACAAAAAAAAGAGCAACAACTTCATAGTTCAGCGAAAGCCCCGCCGAGTAATCATACTATAGCTAGGAAGAAATATTCAGGAAAAATTCAAATCTCGATTTAGGGACAAAACCTTTGAGAGTTTGTAGTTATTATGTCACTTGATAGCCTAAAAACATCTAAAAATTATATTATTTAGGACAATCAAAGAAAACCACCCTCCCAAAAAAAAAAAAAAAAAAAAAAAAAAAAAAAAAAAAAAAAAAAAAAAAAAAAAAAAAAAAAAAAAAAAAAAAAAGGGTGGGGGTGGTTTTTTCTTTGATTGTCCTAAATAATATAATTTTTAGATGTTTCAGGCTATCAAGTGATAAATAATAACTATAAACTGTCAAAAGGTTTTGTCCGCCTAAATCAAGATTTGAATTTTTCCTGAATATTTCTTCCTAGCTGTAGTCTGATTTTTCGGCGGGCTTTCGCTGAACTTACAAAGTTGTTGCTCTTTTTTTTGTTATTACGTGCTTATTTACTGTTCTATTTTGATAATTTTTTTTGTGCATGTTCCAGGTGGATATACCAACATTCTGTCAGACCGAATTTCTATTCAAGACTGTAGTTTCTCACCAATTACCAAATAACCTTCAGTACGAGGGCCCGGAAATTTTCCGTTTTTTCACATTTTTTTCATAAAATCATTAATTTTCCCTGTAGGATGATAAAACTCCACAGGGAATATGCATTATTATAGTGCTAATAATGCCTGAAAATTTCATTAGCCTGTCTTGATTAGTGTATTTTTGGCAATATTTTTACAATCGCCCCCCAAACCCCCCAAAGTGGAGCCTAACCCTTAACGTCCTAAAAGAAATTTGTTTGGCCGTATCTCTACATTGCTGTCTCAATATTTCTCTTTCAAAAGAATGTTTTCTTCCATTCTCTTTCTTTCAAAAGAATTTTTTCTTCCATTCTCTCTAAGAAAAAAATATCAGCTTTATATCAGATTTCTCTGCTGTCTTTACTTCCTTGTAGTCCATTACCATGCATGAATGAGCAGAAAGTAATAGGATCTTTACTTACATAGTGACTTCCATACTAGTGTACAATGGCATTACTAAGCAGTAGATAGTATCATCCTGCATGTTGTGATGTCTAATCGTGTACCAGTATACTGCCTTCAAGAATATCTTCCTGGCATCTTCCTTCAGATTACGCCCTTCCAATCTTGGACTATGAAAAACTTATAAAGGGAACCTTTTAAAAAAATCTGTCTTTTATAGCAGTAACATATGCCTTCTGTCAAATTAAAGTTACACAATGCTGCTTGGAAGCAGAGGTTTCGCACACAGGAACTTACGAGCAATTATGTTGTGTAGTGTACTTTTAGAAACTATCAGCTCACAAAATGATGCATTTTAAATAAACCATCTGTACAATGGTCATTTATTCCTTTCCTATGATTAAACAGCAGGTTCAAACAACTAAAATGGTCTTTTACCATGCATAGGAAGTGCTGAAACACTTACCAACTTCTGACTTTCATTAGATGTCTTGCCATACAGTCTAATAAGCCTTATATAAAATACTTGTGATTTTTCTGAAATGTGGCTAACCATCTCATGAGGGATATTATCTGGACCAGAGGAATTGTTGCCACAACCAACCCTTTCCCTCAAGAGACACAATTTCTATTTTTGGAAAAGTCTATGGCTACTAGCTGTTCTTCCCTTCTGAACTGACACCCTAGGGAATTGTACGATTTTTCTGGAGCAATACGATCTGCACTTTCAGCTTCCTATGCATTAGTTAGGTGAAAATATTTGAGAAATTATTTTTTCCATATGTTACTAATGACAGTTTAGCTGCCTATGACTGCCCTCATGCAGTTTTCTTTGCTCTAGGTAACAGCTTGAGAATTGCATTTTTTTTTATTTCTCAGAGTGAAAGAGTTATAGTAGTTGTTATAGCACAGATGGTTCAAGTAATTCAGACCACTTGGGCACTAGGCACCTAACACGAATGTGGATCTTGGTAGTGTAAATGAAATATTTGAATTTTGTATATCGATGCTACTATCCACTATTGGGAAATCATCATTTCCTTCAATTTCAGTTCGACATGTAGATGAGCCAGGAAACCGCTTAAGAATTGCAGTTTTTTTTTTATTTCTCAGTGTGAAAGTGAGTTAATAGTTGTTATAGCACAGATGGTTTAGGTAATTCAGACCACTTGGGCACTGGGCATCTAAACATGTGTGTGTGGATCTTGGTAGTGTACATGAAATATTTAATTTTGAATATCAATGCTACTATCCACTATTGGAAAATCATCATTTCCTTCAATTTCAGTTTGACAACATGTAGATGATCCAAGAAAAACCAGACCGTTGTTTATATACTAACTTTATGAGCATGATCACTGCTGTTCCATCTCTTTATTCTCCAACCAAAACTGATGTTCGAGCTGCAACAAAAAACAGCAAGTTCTAGGATGTCTTATCAGACTAGTATTTTAAAAGCTCAACCCCCATAAGAGCTGGCACCACCTCGAGAGAGAGAGAGAGAGAGAGAGAGAGAGAGAGAGAGAGAGAGAGAGAGAGAGAGAGAGAGTTTTTGAGATTGTAACCGCCCCATCATTAGTTTACATGTACAGTAAATTAGTTCACATGTAAAGGAACTTTAATATCCCTCATGAAGTAGTAAAGGTGTATCTGGCTTCTATTCCTTTAAAGTGTCACACTTTCAATCATGATCAACTTCACGTACTTCCTGGTAAGGGTCTGGCATCTTTGCTTCAAGCAGTTTATATACTTTAACTGACTACTGAGAATTCCAATGTTATACCACAGTACAATGCTTTTTTTTTTTTCTTTTTCCTCAATATAATGTTTTGCTAGGAGGTGCTTTCTGAGATAAAGTAAATACATCATAATAGGAATTAAATTAAATTGCTTTTTTATACCATGCCAGTTTGGAGAAAATGACCTCTACTTTGAAGCTTTATTTTGTGTAAAATTAGTTTTTTTATTTCCAGTGTGCTTCCATTCCTATTAAGTTTTTTTTCCCTTTTGATGGTGTCTGGACCTCTCAAAGCATAGTTCCCTATGTTCAACTAGAAAATATGATAAACTTTTGTATTGCCATACTCAAGTCTCAAAACCAGGAATTTATCCTACCAAGCACAGCAGAGTACAGTACTGTACAATATATCAAAGAATACCCACTCAACACTTCTCTTTATCAAAGAAGAACCACTGTGTACACTATTCGCTTCCTCTTTCTAGCTTGTGTTACTATGAATCTTTCAAAGTGAGTACCCCTCAAAATGTAAATTTTCATAATAAAATTTACTATTTGGATACTTACCTACTGTAAGTAGGATTTTAAAGGTAGGAGTTATACAAAATCAGGTCAATGCTCCTTTTCCGTTCAAGAATTCTCACATCTTGTTCTTTTTGCATACAGTCTTGATGCTGCCGGTTTCAATCTGCCTGCCCTGAAAATCATAAAATGGTTTCATATTAACAAAACCTTTATCACAGCAGTCACCTAAACACTATATAGAAGTATTAAAGCTTTTTCGATGATACTATAACAGACTTGTTAAAGCATTTTGCATTTTTTTAAAGTTCAAACTGATAAAATAATTATAAGTTATGTCACATTTTAATTACATTATAAACTTCAGTTACATTCTTCAAGACAAACTCATAATACTATACCTTTCAAGACTGCAATATGCCAAGCTGATGTCCTGTAACTCATGCTAGTTAGTTATTATCGGTATAACACTGGTCCCTCATCCATCTTTTACCTCTGAAAAATGAAAAAGTTTTCCTTTTACCATAAAATAAACTATATATCTTTTATGTTAAAACCTATCTTGTACATATACTCTACTAGTATACAGTTATACTTATATACTGAAAATTAAATGATGGGATTCTTAATCATGACCCTCACCACTCAAGAGATAATTTGTAATCCAGTAATTTTGGTTCCATTAACGGATTATTTTGTAGATCGAGCAAGCTCAGTTGGTTTCTGAGGGATTGATACTATATATCCTAACTAAATAGAGAATAGTTTTGAAAACGGACAGTACCCAAAGGTGGCCTAAGTAACCTGCTGCGTTCAGTCCTTTTTCTTCTTTAAGTTTTTCTTTACTTAATTTCAGTACGTAAGGAGAGGGTGAAAATAAGATGGATGAAAGAAAATGAGATACAGTAAAAGGAATGCAGCTAGGGGCCGAAAAGAGACTGCAACAAGCCTTATGTATGCCTGTGAGAGGAGTTTTAGTGGTTTCCACAACAGGTACAACAGCAGCAACAGAATAGTCAAAGGGTTTGATTCCACTGAAATAGCCATCAGCAGGAGGCTTATCAGCAAAAAACTCATCAGATGAAGCCAATTTCCCCCCCCCCCCCCGCCCCCCCCCCCCCCCCCAAAAAAAAATGCCTAACCCATGGGTAACCAAATATACTAAGGGATGGCCCCACTGACTCGCTCAAAGCTCCAGGAACACACAATGAAGTATGTGGTGACATGCTGAGTGCAAGCTGGGGTCTCACTAGTGATGAGATCTGGACGTACACCTAGGCCATCAATGTTGGAGAGCATGAGAGGAGACAGAAGGTCGAATAGAAAAGGGACTGAAAGGTTTTGGAAATGGTTTTCTCCCGGGAGGATACCAGTGAATGCTCTTTGGCCTTCTTAAGGCCATCTTTCCCCAGGTAGAATCAGGCCAAGGGATTCTAATTGTGCTAAAGGAAACTGCAAGTAATAAATCTACACCTCCACTTACCACCATTTCATTAACTTTTTTCCATACATAAATGATAGCCTCCAACCTGCACTGAGAATACTCCTATATAAAAGATAATGGTTTGTATTCTGGTAAATATAGAAATTGGATACCTATAATCTGATTTTCAACTGGTTCAGTGAATATTTCTCTTGGAACAACCAATACTTGCATGAAGAGTAAATACAGTTTTACAATGACTGGTGTTATTTTTAAATATTTACCACACATTGTACATTACATTTCACAATACTGTGGCTACTCTAGCTTGAGGGTTGAAGCTGGATTCCAACCATTTATGAGCAGTGAGAAATGTACTGTAAAAATGTTATGTACATTAATATACAATGTCTGGTGAGGACCATCATTCAAAAGAGAAACATGGCACTGCATTACCATATCTCGTATTGCTTCTGTCATTAATTAAGAAGCTCAAATCCTTTTCATCATGCATGCTTACTCAAGAGCCCCTTCAAAGTCAATGTATTCAGAATTTTTTTTATAATTGCCTTGAAAATGCTGAAATCTAACAAATATGGTTTTAAATGTTTCAGTTTTGCAATAGCCATATGAGGTTAGCTGTTCTGCCAAACCTTTTGGTATTCTATGCGATAACTCCGCACGGACTCCAAGGAACGGTCCCGTGAATCAAAAGCCACCTAGGGATTGGGGTATCAAATGTATTTCACCATGTTTGGTACTGGCCCTTATGGGTTAATTACAGTCAACCTCCCCTCCCCCCCCCCCCCCCCCCCCCATAACAGTAAAGTCTTAATAAACAACCCAAATACTGAAGTAAACTGTAATTTTCCATGAAATACCCAACGCAGAGTTATACCTAGATCTATCAACCTTTTCTCTAAATAGTAACATGGACAAATCCTGCTTGTCAATATACTTCATAACTCAAAAATAGCCACTGAGGATTGAGGTGTCAAATGTATTTTGCCTTGTTTAGTACTGGCCCTTGGGGGTTAATTACAGTTAACCCCCAAAAATAACGGCAAATTAGGTAATAAGCAACCCAAATACTATAGGAATCTGTAATTTCCAAAGAAATACCAAACGCGAGTTGTTACCTAGATCTAGGTACCACCGATTTCAACAAAGATCTCCTGTCCTAACCCTCACTTTACCTAACCTATCTAAGGTACTGTGCCCTACCTAGTCTGGCTATGGGGAGGGTTTGGGGCCGTTTACTCTACACCTTGGGCTACCTAAACAAAGAAAGAAAAATTTGCCAGGCAGCAAAGTTGATGCTCGCGCTAGCGGACTAACCTGACCTATTCTGCAATTAAATAGCAAAATAAATTGAGGTAAGATAAGGATGACCTAGGCCCACTCAAGCCATGGTGTTAGAGAAGTGTAGCCTAATGAAAATATCGCACAGACCTTCAAGCCTAGTTTCTGCAAAGCAAATGTTACACGCCAGCCAGCGTTGACTCGACCTACGCTACATTAACTACGTTCCCACAACTCTATATTAAAGACAGTTAATATAGACATTCTCCTTAATTGGTTAAATTCAATACACATCTAAATCTACCAGATATTTTGGATATTTATACCTACGTAATCTACGTTCATTCCCATAGGAATGGTACACAACTTGGAGTTATGGAATAAATAATAAATACGGTAATGCATAAAGTCATTTTATGTGTGCAACTGGCGCATATGCAGCTACAAAAACAGCCAAATCTATCTTTGAAAGACTTGGGCATTTCCTAATTTTTTTTCCTCTGCATGAATCTTTAGAGGCTAATATCAAACGACAGAGTTTGCACTTAACGACACTCGCATCCCGAGATGTCTCCTATTCTGTTAACAATCTTTTAACTGACAGTCTTCTATCACTCATTTTGTAATGTATGCTATAGCACTGTGGCTTCTTATGGCACAATAAGTCAAGTTATGGCACAAAAATATGGAGGGAGCAACTGATTTCCAGGTCTCGATAAAATTGCATATTTAGGAATGCTGAAGTAACAACAGTTCCGCGCCACTATTGATCGTATATGTTGCAGTGACATTTTATAGGTTTCAAGTCATATGGCAGAAAGCAGTGATACAGTTAACGAAAAAATAAAGGCATTCCTTATTATGGAGTTGCACATGTTTATTACTTAAGAATTACAAAGTTAAATTCCCCAGAAATATACCAAATAGGGCATTAGAAAACTCCAAATGCTGGACTAGCTGTTAATTAAACAAATTAAAACTCTCTAGCCAAACCACAAAAAAACAAATATCATAGTTTAGCGTGAAAACCCGTGGAAATGGCAACATTGCTGTCTGACTATGTTTGCCCAAGGATAAGTGAAACTGTGCTTCCCAGTATTCTACATACGAAGACTGCGACATCCTTGCGAGTTTGGACATTTTTATCCGTTTCCTTGACACTTTAGGATTTATTTTGATTCCTGTGTGTAATTTAACAAATTCAAATTTTAAAAAAATTATTGATATATAAAAAGAAATACATGAAAAATAAGGTAATATTTAATTAGACAGATAAGAAGCAAATTCCAATAGGACTGATTATAACAACAGACGAATCTTTCATTTATAAAAAAAAAGAAAAAAAATGGTTAGCTTATTCTAACAATTATTTGATAATAGATTATTTGTTAAACTGGACTGAAATTGTTTTTAAACTGAATTCAGACTTACAAAGAATATATACTTTTTCCTATTTAAGTTTTTACTCAATAAATTTACTTACCAAGTTTACAACAAATCAAGAACTATATACATTTTCATATAGAATACATTGGTGTCAATGTTACAAAAATTCATGTTTCCGAGGTTCTATGTGACTGCATATGCCATATGTTTGCATGTAATGTGCCGCCAATAAACTCCATACATTCATTCAGGCTTAATATAGACATTAGGTTAATAAAATGCCAGTTTAACCATAATTCTAAAAAATGTTTCTTCTAGTGCTGAAATAGAATCATGTAAACCTGCACATTGCTGCCACCTACCGTACCCAGAGAAAACATAATCACCGGATTCTTGGGTCAGCTGGGCGGTTTGACTACTCATACCCGAAAACGCGGCCGACATCTTTGTCTTAACATTCGTTCGGGTTTTCGATCATTTCTACGTTCATCGTCTCATTTACCTTCATGTTAATAAATGATGTGTTTCTATAGTGATGAGTGAGAAAACAATAGAATACCTAATTACAATGTATTTGAATTAAAACTGCTTATATCTCTTCACCGGAAGATGCAGTATTGTAGTTAAATAAAAGAAAATATAAATCGAAATATTTTGAAAATGAAGAGCCTAATTCGTTGGTAGTTTTAAGTAGTGCTAATTAGAATTACTTTAGAAATGATAATATATTGATATATACTTTTATGATTCTGTCGTTCGTAGCATAACTTCTCTCTCTCTCTCTCTCTCTCTCTCTCCATACCCTGTAAAAGAAGTAATTGACCGTATCCAGAAGGTCTGCCAAGCCGGTCCCGATGCGTGCAGGGCGGGCTGGCCAGAAGGTCTGCAAGCAGGCCCGGTGGCGGGCAGGAAGGCGGGCAGAAGGTCTGCCAAGCGGACCCGGTGCAGACAGGCAGGCGGGCCAGAAGGTCTTGCCAAGCAGGGCCGGTGCGGGCAGGCGGGCGGGCCATGAGGTCAGCCGAGCCGGCCCTGTGCGGGCATGTGGGCGGGCTAGAAGGTCTGCCGAGCCGGCCCGGTGGGGGCAGGCGGGCGGGCCATGATGTCAGCCAAGCCGGCCCGGTGCGGGCAGGCGGGTGGGCAGGTTGGGGAAAGTGGTTGGTGGGATCTATGACAACTTGGGTCCCTGCCCCACTTCCTGGAAACACACATTTTGAATTATGTGGCTTAACAATTGAATTTGTTAATTATTTACATTTACAAAATATCAGCAACCACCTCCATTAATGAAAAAAAAATTGATATCCACATCCGCAAACCCCATTTTCAGACATCCGATATATCTCATATTATATATATGTATATATATATATATATATATATATATATATATATATATATATATATTATATATATATATATATATATATATATATATATATATATATATATATATATATATATATATATATATATATATATATATATATATATATATATATATATTATATATATATATATATATATATATATATATATAATATATATATATATATATATATATATTATATATATATATATATATATATATATATATATATATATATATAAATATATATATATATATATATATATATATATATATATATATATATATATATATATATATATATATATATATATATATGGGGATACAATCCGTAATGAAGTAGAATCCCTCTGTAGTTTAAAACATATTTCTTGTACAGTTTTTAGTGAACAAGACCACAGCTGATTGTCGAAACCTATATTCCCGTACAAGAAATATACTATGTTTTAAACTACAGAAGGATTTTACTTCACTGTGGATTGTATCCCCATTTACTTAAAGGTACGACATAGTACCTGGCTTCTGCATATATATATATATATATATATATATATATATATATATATATATATATATATATATATATTATATATATATATATATATATTATATATATATATATATATATATATATAAAATATATATATATATATATATATATATATATATATACTCGTATATATATATATATATATATATATATATATATATATATATATATATATATATATATATATATATATATGTATATATATACTCTATATATATATATATATATATATATATATATATATATATATATATATATATATATATATATATATATATATATATATATATATATATATATATATATATATATATATATATATATATATATATATATATATATATATATATATATATATATATATTATATATATACATATATATATATATATATATATATATATACATCATATATATATATATATATATATATATATATATATAATATATATATATATATATATATATATATATATATATATATATATATATATATATATATATATATATATATATGATGTGTGTGTGTAATTTTAATACCCATAATACCCTCTAAATTCTCGAATTCTTTTGCGTTTTTTGATACTCTTGCCACAACAAAGCTTTAGACCCATGTGCAAGATATATGAAGCAGATGTGATGTCTTGTAAAGGGAAACAAACCACCTTCTGCCCGCCCGCCTGCCCCGCACCGCGCTGGCTTGGCAGCCTTCTGGCCCGCCCGCCTGCCAACACCGGGCCAGCTTGACAGACCTCCTGGCCTGCCGCCGGCGCACACTGGGGCTGCTTGGCAGACCTTCTGGCCCCCACCCGCCTGCCTGCACCAGGCCTTCTTGGCAGACTTTCTGACCGGCCTGCCTGCCTGCTTGGCAGACCATCTGGCCTGCTAGCACCGGGCCTGCTTCGGCAGACCTTCCGGCCCGCCGGCCCACCTGTCAGCACCGGGCCTGCTTAGCAGACCTTCCGTCCCCCCGCCCGCCTGCCTGCATCAGGCCTACCTTCGGCCAGACCTTCCGGGCCCGGCCCTCCCACTGCCCCACAGTACCGGGCCCTGCTTGGCAGACCTTTTCGGACCCGCCTGCCTGCCCGCAGTACCAGGCCTGCTTTGGCAGTAACCTTTCGGCCCGCCCGCCTGCCCGCAGTACCGGGCCTGGCTTCGGGCAGACCTTCCGGTCCGCCCAGCCTGCCCCGTAGTACCGGGCCTGTCCCTTTGGCCAGAACCTTTCCGGCCCGCCCTCCCAAACCTGCGACCGGGACTGCAACCTTCCCCGGCCTGCCTAATACATGCCCAACGCAGTAATCAGGGCCTGCTTTGGCCGTAACCTTCCCGGCCCACCCGCCTGCCCGCAGTAACCAGGCCTGCTTGGCAGACCTTTTCCTGGCCCGCCCGCCTGCCCGCAGTAAACCAGGCCTGCTTTGGTCAGAACCTTTCGGCCCTCCCGCCTTGCCCGCAGGTACCGGGCCCTACTTCGGCCGATCCTTTTCGGGCCTGCCCGCCCTGCCCGCAGTAACCCAGGCCTGCGTTTCGGCAGACCTTCGGGCCGGCCCGCCCGCCTGCCCAACAGTACCCAGGGCCTGGCTTGGCATATCTTTCCGGCCCTCGCCCCGCCACTGCCCGCAGTACCAGGCGGCCTGCTTGGCAGACCTTTCGGCCCGCCCGCCTGGCCCGGCCAGTAATCGGGCCGGGCCTGCTTCGGCAGACCTTCCCGGTCCGCCCGCCTGCCCGTAGTACCGGGCCTGCTTTCGGCAGACCTTCCGGCCCGCCCGCCAACCTGGGCACCGGGTACTGCAACTTCCGGCCCCGCCTGCATGCCCGCAGTAAACCCGGGCTTGCTTTGGCAGACCTTCCGGCCGGCCCTCCCTGCCCGCAGTACCAGGCCTCCTTGGCAGACCTTTCGCCCACTCCCGCCTGCCCGCAGTACCAGGCTGCTTGGCAAGACCTTTCAGCCCGCCCGCCTGCCCAGCAGTACCGGGCCTTGCTTCAGCAGACTTTTCGGCCCGCCCGCCTGCCCGCAGTACCGGGCCTGCTTCGGGCAGACCTTCCGGCCCGCCCGCCTACCTGCACCGGGACTGCAACCTTCCCAGCCCGCCTGCATGCCCACAGTACCGGGCGGTGCTTTGGCGACCTTCCGGCCCGCCCCGCCTGCCCGCAGTACCAGGCCGGCTTGGCAGACCTTTCAGCCCGCCCGCCTGCCCGCAGTACCAGGCCTGCTTGGCAGACCTTTCGGCCCGCCCGCCTGCCCACAGTACCGGGCCTGCTTCGGCAGACCTTCCGGCCCGCCCGCCTGCCCGCAGTACCGGGCCTGCTTATTCGGCAGATCCTTTCGGCCCGCCCTCCGCCCGCCCCCCCGCAGTACCGGGCCTGCTTCGGCAGACCTTCCGGCCCGCCCGCGCCTGCCCGCAGTACCGGGCATGCTTCGGCAGACCTTACGGCCCCGCCCGCCTGCCCGCAGTACCGGGCCGGCTTGGCAGACCTTCGGCCCGTCCGCCTGCCCCGCGAGTACCGGTCCTGCTTCGGCAGACCTTCCGGCCCGCCCGCCTGCCCGCAGTACCGGGCCGGCTTGGCAGACCTTTCGGCCCGCCCTCCTGCCCGCAGTACCGGGCCTGCTTCGGCAGACCTTCCTGGCCCGCCCGCCTGCCCGCAGTACCAGGCCGGCTTGCAGACCTTTCGGCCCGCCCGCCCGCCTGCCCGCAGTACCGGGCCTGCTTCGGCAACCTTCCGGCCCTCCCGCCTGCCCGCAGTACCAGGCCGCTTGGCAGACCTTTTCTCCCGCCCGCCTCCTGCCCGCAGTACCGGGCCTGCTTCGACAGACCTTCCGGCCCGCCCCCGCCCTGCCCGCAGTACCAGGCCGGCTTGGCAGACCTTTCGGCCCGCCCGCCTGCCCGCAGTACCGGGCCTGCTTCAGACCTTCCGGCCCGCCCGCCTGCCCGCAGTACCAGGCCGGCTTGGCGGACCTTTCGGCCCGCCCGCCTGCCCGCAGTACCGGGCCTGCTTCGGCAGACCTTCCGGCCCGCCCAGCCTTGGCCCGCAGTACCACGGCCGGCTTGGCAGACCTTTCGGCCCGCCCGTCTGCCCGCAGTACCGGGTGCCTGCTTCGGCAGTACCTTCCGGCCCGCCCGCCTGCCCAGCAGTACCAGCCGGCCTTGGCAGACCTTTCAGCCGGCTTGAGATTTTGGCCCGCCCGCCTGCCTGAAGTACCGGGCCTGCTTCGGCAGACCTTCCGGCCCGCCCTGCCATGTTCCCGCATACCAGGCCGGCTTGGCAGACCTTTCGCCCTCCCTCCGCCTGCCCGCAGTACCGGCCTGCTTTCGGCAGACCTTCCGGCCCGCCCGCCAATGCCCGCAGTACCAGGCCGGTTCTTGGCAGAACCTTTCTTCCCTGCCCGACCAGACCTGCCCGCAGTACCGGGCCTGCTTCGGCAGACCTTCCGGCATGCCCGCCTGCCCTCAGTTCATTAGGCCGGCTTGGCAGACCTTTCGGCCCGCCCGCCTGCCCGCAGTACCGGGCCGGCTTCGGCAGACCTTCGGCCCGCCCGCCTGCCCGCGTACCAGGCCGGCTTGGCAGACCTCGCCCGCCTGCCCACCAGTCCGGGCCTGCTTCGGCAGCCTTCCGGCCCGCCCGCCTGCCCGCAGTACCAGGCCGCTTGGCAGACCTTTCGGCCCGCCCGCCGCCCGCAGTACCGGGCCTGCTTCAGCAGACCTCCGGCCCGGCCCGCCTCCCGCAATAGCCGGCTCCACCTTTCGGCCCGCGCGCCCAGTACCGGGCCTGCTTCCTGCCCGCAGTACCATGGCCTGGCTTGCATACCTTTCGGCCCGCCCTCCTGCCCGCAGTAACCGGCCTGCTTCGGCACCTCCCGCCCGCCCGCCGCCCTTCAGTACCGGGCCGGCTTTGCAGACCTTTCGCCCGCCCCGCCTGCCGGCACCGGCCTGCTTCGGCAGACCTCCGCCCGCCCGCTTGCCCGCATACCAGGCCTGCTTGGCGACCTTCCGGCCCGCCCGCCTGCCTGCACCGGGCCTGCTTCGGCAGACCTTCCGGCCCGCCCGCCTGCCCGTACCAGGCTGTCGGCCCCCCCCAAGAACTCCTGGCCTCTGCCGCCTGCACCCGTACCGGGCTAGGCTCGGCGGGTCCTCCGGCGCCGTCCTTGCAAACAGAAACCCTGTGGTTAGTCTTATAATCAGAATATGCTACTGAATCCTTTCAATTCTCCTGGGGCTTCTCTCAATCCTCTGCGCCTTCTTTTTGGCACTCCACTATTCTTCTCTGAATCCTTTGCTCCTTCTCCTGGCACTCCACCAATCTTCCCTGAATCCTATACTTCCTCTCCTGGCCCTCCACCAATCCTCTCATTTTCCTCAACGTTTTCTATTATCCCTCCATTTTCCTTTCTCTTTCAGGAATCAATAAAACTCTTAAGAAAACATTTTGACTTATTTATTTCCCTCCACATTTCTTTTCCTTCTTCACAATTAACAAAGCAAAACTTTTATTACAAATAACATCAAACTATCCATACAGTATAGTTAAAGACCTTTCATGAGATAAGATAACCTTTAGTTTTCTCAAAGCTAAAATAAACTATTGCAGATGACTCCTAAGATCCATTTATGGTCAAAAACTAAAATCTATAGTAAAAGATGGATTTATGAAAGAAGTCCTTTAAACTCGAGTTAAACTCGTATTATTATGTAATATAACATATTACTGTAAAGAATTATTGTGTAAATCAAAATTGCCATTTTTGTAAATAAACTTTATTAATTTAAATTAACAAAATTTTCCGTAAAATATACATTCTCTAATTTTTCAAATCTGATCCGTCTTCGTGAGTCCAGCTTAGACTAGATTGTGCCATTCCTTGAAGATGGATAGCTGCTCCGGCACTTCTCCAGGCATCTGTAATTCCCCTGCAGGTTCTTGAGCTTGTAAACCAATTTCTCCTTCGCTCCTCGCATCTGTCGAACCTCATCTTCTAGCTGGTCCTTCAGTTCGGCCTGAACACCACCAGTCCTCCCTCTCCATCGAATAGATTGGCGACGATTTTCCTTCCTCAAAAAGGCATGTCAGCTCGTTCCTCTGGGTTACGCAGCCTGATCTTCACACTGGAGTCCACCCTTTTCCTTTGTCATGTCTTCCACTTCATTCTGCAGGCGCTGGAACCTCACATCGACGTCTTTCCTGCCGGATTCGCGCTTTTCGGTTGCGTCGTTTTCTTCCTGGATGAGCCTCGCCATCCGCGCCGCTTCTAAGGTCTATAGTTGCAGGACTTTCTCCTTCTGTCGTAGGAGTTTCTCTTGCCTCTCAACCTGGCACTTTACCATCTGCCAACACTACACAGTCACATCAGGGTCATCGTTTTCTCTGCCGTAAATTCCTTGTCTTGTCATCAGCTGCTGATTTTCTTCTGTCTTCAGGATCTTGTTTTCGAGCTGCTGTTTTTCCCTTCGGTCCTCTGTTGCAGCTGAAGAATTATCCTGTCCAAGTTCACCTGCTCTCTCTCTGGCACTGGATGGTGTCTCGCAAGGCTGCAATTCTCTCGTTCAGTTCCTTTTCCTTGGGCTGTTCACCTCCATCATCAGTCGTCAGGAGGAACCTCACCAGGGAATAGGCATTCATAGTAAATACGATGATTATTCCTGGACAACAACGTCCCAACAACCACCTGGAAGCCATCTCGAATCGTGTTACCCAGTTCATATACTCTCCCCTCTCTCGATTTTTCGTTGTTTTCTATATTCCACGAGAGATACTTCGATTTATCAAAACATAGGAAATATTCTGAAAATATTTTAACTATGCCTTGTCTCTTGGTGTTTATAAATTGCTGAAATCTCTCTCAGGGATTTTTTGCAGTACGTATCTTTTTTGTCTGATCTCTTACTTACTTATATCAGTCATTATTACAAAAATAAAAACACTTGTTGATATAAATAATTTAATTTATAGATCACTTGTCAATGCCAGTCTTATTATTAATAATACTAATAATTTTCAGGTCTATTTTAAATGTTTATAGATATAAACAGAAATGACTAGATTGAATAATGTGCACTACTAATTTTACTTCAACATAGATGTCATAGAGGACAAGATATTGTCATAGAAAATTAACAGAGTACACTCCAATATAGCGAGGTGGGTATTGTGATACAAAGCTAGCTCTCTCTCTCTCCATCCTTTGCAATGGCGGCATGCAGCGGCCCACGGCGATTTCGCGCATGTCCATTCCATGTTTATAGTTCCATGGTGATATACTAATCAACTTTAATCTCTCTCTCTCTCTCTCTCTCTCTCTCTCTCTCTCTCTCTCTTGAGTAATGAAACGAATATGTTTCAAGACCACGTTATTTCTTATTCGGGAGTTACATATTAACCATCAAATACAGTGTTTAATCTCCCGCCTTCTCCACATCGAAGGACCAGTTAGTATAATATAATTAACCTCACATCAATTCACGCTCTGTGGACTTGAAGCTTTCAGATTTAAATCATCGTTTCGTTTTTATACCGACTTATCCCAAAATTCCCCACTTTACTCTGTGAGTAATTTAGTACTTACAATTTTCTTCAGTGACTCACTCCATTAGTGAGTCACAGTTTTTCTTTCGTAAATAGCTCACTGCATACAGTAACTCACTACCTAAGCTTTCCTCCCAAGAGTAACTCTCTACCAATAATTTTACTTCTTAAAGTAATTCACTACTACGGTTTTTCTTAGTGAGTAACCCATTACCTACAGTTTTCTTTGGTGAGTGACTCCTGTTATTATTATTTCGGGAACTCGGTACCCATAGTTTTTCTTTGGTGAGTAACTCACCAAAGATAATTAATACCATCGTCTCAATTTCATTATTTGCAATTAACATAGGCCCTAGCCTCTTCATATAACAGCAACATAAAAACAGACTGTGATGATATTATTTTAACTTACTCGATCAGATTTTTCAATTTCCGCGCTGCCTATATATAGCCATGTATCTATGTATTATTATGTGTTAGGTATGTATGTTATGGTTATGGCTGGGGGCGAAAGGAAATGTATGTATCTGCATTTACCATCGTGTACATTATAGGGTCTGCATACAAGGAGGATTGTTGCAACGCTACGCGGGATAATAAACAAGAGGCGTAACCCCCAAAAAGCCCCTTACCACAAAATAAGCCTCAGGATATATAGTAAGCCCAACCTTGTAGCAGCCTTAATAATGAAGAACAGCACCGCTCCGGGGGGGCCGAAGGAGATGTGCACGAATGTAGTTTACAAATTTACTTGTCCAGAGGAGATGTGTAAATCTCGCAGCCAAAACTACATCGGGCTCACTACAACGACCCTTCGGAGACGTCTGCTGGCTCAGAGAAATCAAGGGGCCATCATTCAACATTACATAGATGTACACGACAGGAAGCCATCTCTACAAGAGCTCATAGAAGCATACAGGTCGTGCACGATAAGACAACTACGGTCGCCTCTTAATAACGGAAGCGGTGAGCATCGCTATTCAGAAGCCGACCTTGAACGTCCAACAAGAATCGGACCATATACTACCCTCCAGCAGGAGAAGGAATACGTATGCCAACAGGGACCAGACAACGCCCCCAACCACCGAGAAACATCGCGCCCCTTAGAAGACATGAGAGGACCCAGCGTCAGCGAAAGCCAAGTAACATCCTTGCTCAGGTCGCTGAGACCCCACCCAACACGAATCTGCAGCCGTTAACCAAAGTAGACCATTTGGACACACACACACACACACACACACACACACACACGCTCACTCAATCAAATTTAAATTAAACACATTTATGTATAAACAGAAATCATCTGACTTGTACCTTTATGCATGCTATAATATATATATATATTATATGTATATATATATATAATATATTTATATATATTATAATAATATATATATATCCCTATATATTATTTCCTGTATTTAGATTTCTATATTCATTTTCATTCCTGTATGTAATTTTGTAATTTTTATCTAAAACCAACATGTAACATATTAAATTTTAAACATAAATTGAAGGAAACACTAGCACATGGTATTGTATTTTGAATATTTATTTAACCACTGTTTTAAACTTTCACTTTTATTGTCACAGTACATATGTCCTTATGTTCTTTGTATCCAAAACAACGCCCTTAAGCTGTTAATTCCTAGACTAACCAGTTCCCATACCTCAAGGTCATACTTCCCACACGATGAAATAAATATGCCGAAAGGCCAGATTGTAAGTCAGTAGTCGCTTGATAATCCCATAAGGCGAAACAAAATTCAATAAATGGAAGAAGGAAGTCTGCGTATTTTTCACCAAAAATTGACGAACGAGAATCGGAGAAAACTTCGTCCGTATGAAGATATCTGCAAGAAACTTATTGATGCCACTAAAGCAATTGCTTTTAACGAAAATTGTAGAAGAGAGAAACTATGCCCTAAAAGTATATATATATATATATATATATATATATATCTATATATATATATATATATATATATATATATATATAAACACACGTATATATTATGTATATGTACTATATATATTATATATACATATATATATATATCTATATATATATATATAGATATCTATATAAATATATCTATATATATATATATATATATATCTATATATATATATGATATATATATATATATATATATCTATATATATATTTAAATATATATATTATATATATATATATATCCTATATATATATCTATATATATATATATATATATATATATCATATATATTATATATAATATATATTATATATATATATATATATATATATATATATATATATATATGTATATATATATTTTTAGGGAACAACAAGAGTCTGTCTAGAAATAGCTAGGGAAAATTTAGTTAGGAAAACCACTGGTAGAATATATATAGTGAAAGTAGAGTGATGAAGGATCTACCAGAAGTTAAGGTAGAAAAGGGAGTAGATGTGTGCAGCATAAGATTGCACGAATAGCAGTTTCGTAAACCAGACCAAAACATTGGCACTTGTTTTTGAAAACAGTAAAATGCAAACCGAACCAGAAAATATGAACTTTGACTCCTTCAGTGGGTGGTTACCGTCGAGGGACGAAACCATCAGACGAATCTAGAGTGGCACCGGAGTAAGGAAAGCCATTCATGAAGAAGTAGGATGTGTCCTAGAGGAGGAGCAAATTGAAGTAGTTAGGTCGAAACTTCATTTGAAGTTCTAGAGAAACTCAGTCAAGAACCAGACCTTATACGGGGAGGCTGTGTTCCTTCTCACTCTGTTCCAGTGTAGTGTAGTAGTGTGTAAACTGTGTAATTGTGAACTTTATACCTTATTCTAATTATAAGAAAAATCATTAAGTGGTGTTTAACTTGCCCAGAGTCCCGGGACGTTTCCCATGCCAAGTAACGAAACAAAACTCCTGAGAGACATAGCTAAAACGAAATAAATAAATTACATGTTCCTATGAGAAAAGAAACTCAACCGTAACAAGTGATAAATGAAGGTTAGCCCATATAACAGATAACCTTTCAAACATACCCGTAACAACGAAGTGAACCAGAAGAAGAAGAAGAATAAGAACTCGTAAGTACGCCACGCAACATAACGAAGAGAAATAAAAAATAAAGACAAGCACAACATAAGTGGTAACAGCGGTAGTGGGATTCTAAGTGCAAAAAAAAAAACACCGATATAAAAACACACACACACACACAGTGGAAAAAATTAAACAGAGTAGAAGATATAAAACTGCAAAAAAAAAAGAGCGCTAATACTTAAGCGTCAGAAACATACAAGAAAACCAGACACGAACTCTACAATTAAAAAGAAGAAATTCCGAGTTCAATAACTCGAAGAACGAAGAAAAGGAAAAAGGGCAACGAAAAATAATGAAAACTCCGAGCAGCGTAGACATAACAACACTCCGATTCTGCTGAAAGGGCGAACGAAAAAAATTGCGCGACGAAACGCAGTGAATTTCTACGAAGAATACTGAACTAGGATAGCTGCATTCCTAAGCCATAAACTCGACAAAGGAATACGCAAAAACGCATTAAGGCGGATAAAAGAAGATTGAATACAACGCAGCGAGGACTGACGACGGATTTCTTCAATCAACCTGTGAGCGCTAAACTATCATAAATCCTGAGATAGCGCCCATTTCTCCATACATCGCTACATTTTTCCCATGAACAAGGCGCCGAGAACTCCAACAGTGGTGTGAACGACGACAGCGTACGGACGATGCCGCTACAAGTGAAACAGAGGAAGAGTCGGACGACGACGCAGAAGTGATCGGCAACCAGCAATAAGAAGAAAAGTTTAAAGTATCCTGATAGATTAACGTCTGAAAATAAATCAAAATAGAAAATTTATCACACACTGCAGTAATATAAAAATGTTTTCATAAAATCATTCATAACAAGTAGTTTTGAGATAAAATTTTTCTTTGCCGTAACGTTGTAAGATAAAATAATAAAATAAATTTCTTTCTTCCCTTCATTGATTAGTGATAAATCCTAGAATAATAAAGATATTGTCATTCAGTTCACAAAGTGCAGTGGTGTGAATAAGGAATAACGGCATATACTAATGTTAATGTTTTTCCAGATTGAAGGAAGGAAACACTAGGAAATAACATATATAGATTATCTAGGGATCGCAATAAGGAAGACAGACTCAGTATGAAGATAATGTAAGTACAACAATGCATCTATTTTTTTAAATTGTATCTAGTCTAGCTGTTGGTATGAATCGTAACTTTCATGAAATTATTACTAGATTACAAAGAAGCAGAACTCCCGACCCGAGTCATTATAGCCTACGTCCAACTCCTGACAGACGCTCGAGATTAAATACTCAGACGCATAATTTTCCACGACGATCGCATAGCGAAAGTCCAACCAGAATACCGAGCTCGACAGTAGCAAATAGACCCACGACTAGTGTGATTGTTAATAACCATAATAACATTACTAACTCATTGCAAGTACAAACTAGGTACTCTAGAATGGCACAGGCCGCTGTAATAACACAGGCTACACGCTTTTGCGGTAATGTAGAAAGGGATCATCCTGACAAAATTAAGTTAGAAGCATATACAGTATCTCAGTGGATAACAGAGACTGAAAGTCGAATTTCAGCTAGTGGAATTACCGATGAACGCAAGAAAATAGATGAAGCGTTACTCTATGTTAGTTCCGAAAAGGGGGATGCACACCGCACTCTCACGTCCGCTAAGTTTCAGGAGATTCCGACCTTCGCTGAATTTAAGAAGGTGTGTCTAGAATTGTGGGAGCCAGTATACCAGCAGGATAAATGGTATAATCTCTCTCGTTTCCTTCATCAGTATCGCAAACTTACATACGGACATAGAAAATGCAATCCGTAACTTAACCACAGATTTGAAACGAGCCGGCGTAGTTATTGGGGATCGTGATGCATTTAGTCGTGACACAAAGGATTTAGTCAGTATGCAAGAGATTTTGAATTACATAGTTCATAGTATAGTATGACGCTATCGGGGAAGAAGAAAAACGAGTCTTTAAGAAACAGGATCCTGATCCTAAGCAGGATAGTCTAGCAGCTTTAAGATTTATGAAAAAGGAAATGTGTAAAAAGGGACTGAATCTGGCAAAAGAATTTACAGGTTTTGTAAATAATGGAACCCATAGTAGGAATAGAAATAATTTCCAGGGAAAGACAGATAGTGTCCCAGACAGATCTAGAAATATCAAGCATAGACAACAGGGAAAACAAGATCCTAGGAATAATCCAAGGTATAGTAATGGGTTTTTTAAATTTTTCCAAGCAAATAAGAATAGTAAGTATAGGCCTCAACAGTATAGAGGAAATCCAAACAATAATAATCCAAATTCATTCAGCCCAAACCACAGTCAGAGCTCCGGAGATAATAAAACACAAAATAACAAGCAGGAACAAAATTGTGCCAATTGTGGTTATTCCAACCACACAACTCAGAATTGTAGGCGACCAAGGTATTGTTCTCATTGTAATAGGACAGGTCACCTAACACAAAACTGTTGGTTCAGAAATACAAATACTAACCATAATGCCCAAAGTAATACACCCCAAAATAATAATCAGACTCAGTGACAATTACAGAAGGGGGTAATACACAAGAAAGCTTCCTTACCAGTAGAAAATGAGAATGAAATAGTTACGGTAGGTCAGGAAGATAATTTCAAGTTTCCTTTTGAAGTAAATAAGGAGATAGTATTTTCAGTAAAGGATAAAGAAATATGCCAAGAAGATTTACCTATCATCCAAACCAGAATTAATAATAAACCATGCTTTACTCGATTAATGCTCCAAATTTGAGGAGACATAGAGGATGTTTCAGTATACCTAGATGATGTAGTCATTTCTAGCAAGGACTTGGATAGTCACTTTAAGACATTAGAAACAGTGTTAGAAAGACTAAAGAGTGCAGGATTAAAGATAAAGATTAAGAAATGTCAATTCATGAGGAAATCATTAGAATATTTAGGACATGTCATCAGTGAAAATGGACTGCGTATGCAGGAAGGTAAAATAAAGGCAATTGTAAAATATCCAGCCCCAAGTAACTTGAAAGCCTTAAGAAGGTTTCTTGGGATGATCGGCTATTATCGGCCGTTCGTTAAAGGATTTGCCACTATAGCCAAACCATTAACAGATTTAACAAAGAAGGATGTAGTTTATGAATGGAAGCCAGAACATGAAAGAGCTTTCCAACACTCAAGGAAATGATGACAAGAAATCCAATTTAGTGTATCCAGATTTCTCAAAAGAATTTTACTTAGCCTGCGATGCTTCTAGTACAGGTGTAGTTGCAGTTTTAATGCAACAAGGAAAAACCAGAATGAGAGCAGTATATTATGCAAGTAGAGTTTTGAATGCTGCAGAAAGAAATTATAGCACTACCGAACGAGAGTGCTTAGCTCTATATTGGGGATTACGTAAGTTTAGGCATATATTGCTAGGACATAAAGTCAATGTGCTTACAGATCACAAACCTATTTGTGATCTATTTAAGTAAAGAGCGTTCACAAATAATATGAAGTTTAACAGATGGTTCAAAAGTGTATTAGAATTTGCCCCAGAATTTAGATATATCCCAGGAAGATATAACACTATAGCAGATGCTTTGTCGAGGTCGCAAGAAGAAAACGAGAAACAAATCACAACTAATACTTTCTGTTTTAGTTGTCAGATCATAGATCTAGATTTAGAAAGAGTTCAGATCGAACAGCAAAAAGATGCTAACATTAGAAAAATAGTGGGTAAATTAATGCAAAATGAGGATGATCAGTCTGAATTTCAGTTAATTAATGGAATTCTATATAAAACATCAGATGAACCGAATGCTTGTTCACGTTTGTATGTACAGTTGGACACAGGTTTCCCTGGTACACCGTCTTGCGAGACTTCGAAAAATTACATGGTAACAGTGTTTACTGAGGGAGATGGGGGGGTGGAGGGGGGAAACTCCTTCTCTGCTAACGAGAGTTTCCACAATAAGTTCTGGAGTTCGTTTGGTGGGCGGAGTTATTAGGTATAGTTGGAGAAAGACACACACACACACACACACACGCACACGGAGTAAAAAAAAAAAATCTGAGCAGTTTATATCGTTGTAATGAAGGCTGTTGTCTCACTTGTAAGATAAGTTTGTTTATTAAGGTTCCATTTAACTTTCGGCCAAGACGTTATCTTACAACCGTGTCTCTTATTATATATCGGTCATATTCATTACATAATACCTAAAATTGATCAGCATTTTAAAGTTATATTGGTATTGCCGAAAATCACGAACATCATAACATGATATTTTAACCTTATCACGCAAGCCAAGTTTACAGCATCGGTTGCAGTGCGTTTCCTACAAATTCTACTAGAGGAAGCTATAAAGAGAAGCGCAGCAGCACTTGATTGAAAATACCCAAAATCTCAATGAATTTGTTGTCTCTCTGACACGTAGCTCCCCCCCCCCCTCTCTCTCTCTCTCTTATATTTTGCTAACTTATCTCTCTCAGCTATACTAGCTGACTTAGTAACAAGAAAAACCCCTGCCTTCAGTATGCAAGTTCTGATATGTCATTAGTGTATTCATGAGAGGATCAGTGACCCAATAATATCGAAGATTGCCCTTCCTGACAATACCACTAAGCATAACCAAAGCAAAGAAATATCTCATCTCATACTGTAATGTCATAAACTCTTGTTCCCTTGAGTGTTCGCTTGATATATTACCCCATTTCCTAACATGAAATTAACGATTGGATCTCTCTACAGTCAGTTTCATTATAGAATAATTAAAAAATAGAAAAAACTTTATTCCTGATATACTATCATCAAAATCGAAGGTGTGCGGCAAAAAATTATCGCCACCAATCCTTTGCCACACAGGATTAGCTGGTTTGACGTTTCTGACAACCTCCTAGGCCACCCTTACCTCCCCTCCCCCGCGCAGTTCATACAAATGGAAGACGAGCAGTACAAACGGCCAGCAAGACCTCTAATAAGGCACTAAGTAGTACAGAACCAATATCGATACAATAAGCTATGAAGGCGCACAAAATTAAAAACTTAAGAACGTCACATGACGTAAACAGCATGGACGTGGGACGACTTCTGCAAAACACGTCCATTATGAACGTGGGTTGACCTTTTTAAGGGTTAACCGTTATTTTTTCTAAAATTATGTAGGCACTGATATATTATAAACTATATATTTCGTTGACTTCAGGTGATAGGTGAAGTCATTTGGGCTTTCCTTATAGTGGCCGACATAACGAGAGTATCATCTACTGAATTGACAGTTACCTTTTAAAATACCACATTTTTACTCTTGTTCATATAACTTAGGTTTTAACCAAAGATACATTGAAAATATCATTAGGATATAAAGCATTACATTTCAAATAATGGAAACTATTTTAATAGACTCCAAGAAGCTAATAAGCGAAAATAAGTAGCGAAGTATCTTATTTGTATCGGCCACACCACAGTGAACAAAGTATACAGGTAAGGCAATTTGCCAATACTGTTACCGGCCTCACTGTATGAAAACAGTGCTCGGCGAGTCATTCAGTTCTATAATTCAATGCTGTTAACAAGAAACGGTGATTATGAAAACATGTGGGGCCTGAGTAAGTAGGAAAGTTTACTGCAATACTCTCAATATTGTATGGAGGCATTATGCTATTTTTTTTTTCAGATACTTCGAATATTATATCAAGAATATCATGGTTATAATAAAAACTTGTGCATTATGTTTATTAAAAAACATATAATCAAATAACTAGCGAGAACAGAAATATACAAAAAAATATAACATTTACATTATACAAAAAAATATAACATTTACATTATAACATTTACATTATACTATCTAATACCTTGACCATCCACCCTCTCTCTCAGTCACCTCCCTTAATCTGTCGGGCATCGAATGGACAAGGTTGAAAATTTGCTGCGGTCTCCGTCTACAAATTTCCCACTGAGAGCTGATGTGAGCCATGAGTTGCTGCGTTTTTCTCTCATGTTCCATTTTCCATGTGTTCACCATCTGGGCCCACACGTGTTCAATTACATTCATATCTGCTCCTTTGCTCGGCCATTCAAGAAGAAGCAGGTTATCCTGTCCGGCAAACCACTCTTGAACAGCGCGAGCAGTGTGAATGGGACTCCGGTCGTGCATGAACAGGATGGGCCCTGGTGGGAAGGGAAAATTCCTTTCTCGTAACGAAGGCAAGAAGGAGGTTTGCAGCAGCTCAACATACTTAGCTGCTGTAAATCGTCCCTCGATACGGAACTCATACCCATACCATGCAGACACACCAGCCCCATACGTTGCAGGTGACATGGCCGGATCGCACCACCTCAACGATGTTACGGGGTTCATATCTGAATGATAGAAAAAAATGGTGGTGTTTAGTATAAATTATATATATATATATATATATATATATATATATATATATATATATATATATATATATATATATATATCCTACCTTTGGAGAATTTAAATTCTCAAGTGATGAACAACACTGAAAGAATTCTATTGTCTAATTATTTATCTAATATATTATATTTGAGGAAAAAGAGCAAATGATGCCACTGTCCCTTACCTAATATTTATCTCAAAAATGGCACTCTTATTTATGTTTACTCCCTTTATATATTTTGACAGTCCACTTCCGTGGAACAAAATCTGAAAATTAATAATTAATATAAAGAATGTAATTGATAATTGATGAAAGTAATGATTTTGCTTATCATACCGAGTTCTATTAGTTCGCCAACAATGCAGCTTCCCATGCGATGTGGACGAGAAGCACTTCTCGTCAGTAAAGATGACCCGGCCCCAAAAGTCCAAACCCTTATCAGCATGACGTTGGGCAAAATCTAGCCTTCCCGCCTTATGTTGCTCCGTCAAGAGCTCCTTCGTTGCTGGAGTTCTGTGATGAATCCCAGTAGCGTGGAGTCTGCGTCGTACGGTCATCGATGACACTTCTAACCCAAGGTCTTCACGAATGGCCTCAGCGTTTGTTAAGGGTTGCTCTCGAGCCGCCCTGATAATGGCGTTATCCTCAGCTGGGGTGGTTTTCCGTGGACCCCCTGGCCTAGCTAAGAGAACATATTATCTTAAATGTTTAACTTATAATTTATATAACATCGCAATCAATTCTAGATTCTTCGAATTTTGTATTCGATGGATTGATCATAATTTAGTAAACATGGCCACATATTTTTGGTTTCAAAAGCATATCAAATAGAACGAGATTACACATTTCCATAATATCTCAATTTGGTTGGTGGTTATCAAAACTGTAAATCATTCCTGAGCCATCACTGAAATGACATTTAATAAATAAACTATAGCTATCATAAGACGCACAATGACTGTGACGGGGTGGGCACAAATAAAATGCTCTTATAGGCTTAATTTTACCGAGAAAACTCAATCGACTATCTAACTTTGTTCATGGTTGAGGTCGCCAAGGGCCAACCACCCACCGGTGTGGAATTATGGAGGTGCACCTGAAATATTACTGTGGTATTGGAACGGCTATGGATATCTGTAGGCTAACCAAAATTATAATAGAGAGATTAAATACATTTAAGAAAGAAACTTTCATATTAAATAAGCAAGATTAAATAACCATGAAGAATGTAACATATCCACCAATCATTCAGCATAAACTACTTACGCAAGTCGTTCAAGTTCGCACTCTCCTCCCACCTTCTTATCCACAACTGTACCGTGGTGGGGGACACACCAACATCACGTGCAATGGCTCGTATCGAGAAGCCATTGTCGCGTAAAGTGACAATTCGTCCTCTCAGCGCCAGATTTGTGTCCCTTCGATTCATGGTGAGTGGTTATAAAGTCTGACCCATTTAAAAATCCTACTGACGACCTCACCTCCGCGCCGTTGGGATTCAGACTCTGTTTCGAGTCGAGTAAAACAATACCATGCTTCATATATCATTACATCGTCCTTTGATTGTAGGATTAGCCACTAGGGATCATAATCACCATGGTATGACATAATGATACTATTGTTAAATATAATATGCTCACGTAATTATTGTTCCTGTTAATAATTACATTTGAGGAGCACTGCTTCGTAAAATGAGCTCGGTAAAAGTGTTCGCGAATTCTCTAACCTATTTCTCTGTAACTAAGATTCGTATAAGTACGAGATTTTGCTATAGTGTACTACACCAGTACCGTAATTTATAAGAGTATCATGAATCACAAATTATAAAGAATAGACACTTGTCCTGTACGAAGAGGCAAAAGGCTCGATTAGCCAGAATGATATGCAACAACAGTATAAAAACAACTTCGCCTACCCTAGAGCAGCCCTCTCACTTTTCGTAAACTCATCTTAACCAAATGCAATAGAGAGATGTTTTGAGTCGCTACCCAATTTATTTATTATATTATTAAGGGAGAATCTTAACAAGCCAGCTACCAATTCTAAAAAAAAATTATTCCATTTATTTCCTTTTTTTGTGCAAAAGGTGAAAATTTTTTTCCAATATTTGAGTTTTGTATTTCATTTCAGTATTATTTTCTTATAATGAGCATAATAATTTTCAACACTAACAATTTACTTAGGCAAATAATAGGATGCTAACGATAATTTCTGCAGGTCTAAAATATTTTAGATATGTTTGCTTTGTATTTATACTAAAGGTATTATAAGTCTCAACTTACAATTGTTGCAGAAAGACTGTAAAAGGACAACAAACTCAAGTATAAAGTCTTTGCAACTATCTGCATTTTTTTAAGGAAATAGGTGTGCGAAATGTAATTGAGTAATAAATTTTATATATGTATTTGTAGCTGTGATTACAATTTTGAAATATTAAAATTGTGAAATTATACTAATGATTGTATTTGATATTGTTCCCCATCTTGTAATTGAAGTTGTAGTTGTAATTCGATAACAGGTCAGGTAATTATGATTCTATTTGTAATAGACATAAAGCAAACGTAATTACCCCTAACCAGCTTATATTACATAAGATATGCGACAGTAGCTACTTCATACGAAATGGATGAGGATAAAAATAATGGGAACAAAAATAAACAAAAATTTTATGTATACATGGGAGAAAACTGATTAGAAATTCAGTGATTTTTCTACTACACTTCGGCTTCTCTCGGGGCACCTGTGAATTGTTCACTCTTTAATAAATCGACTTTATCTTTCTCAGGATCTATGGGGTTCATGTCTGCACCCTTATTTGGCCAGTCAACCAATTCAAATACTCTCGAAACCATTCCTGGACTATTCTGGCCGTATGGATGGGGCAGCCGTCATGAATGAAAATGACAGGACTAGGTGGAAAGGGATAATTCCGCTGGTGAAGTGAAGGGAGGAAGAAAACCTGAAGAATTTTAACGTATTTTTCACTGGTGAAACCCTTTAGTCTTGGTGATATCACATATACCATGTAAGGAGATCCAGGCCCACACGTTTACGGTTACAAGCCACTCCTGGCCACTTCGTAAATGTTTCGTCGGTGGTATCTGAAGGAAAACAATCTGAATTTTTTACAATTTACGTGTTGCTTTCCGTAACAGGGAAAATAATGATAGATCGTTTGGGGAAATGTAATGCTAAGTAACAACCCCTGCATTAAGATAATGTTTATTCATCTATGAGGATTAATACTTATTACAAATTTGCCTCCTCCAACCTCTTATACACTAAAAGCATCGAAAGCTGATTAGTAGAATCACGTTAAGAGAGGAACAGCACCACCTTTAGTAAACAGTGTTTCAAACAGACAATTAACAATTTATCATTATGAAGACATACAAAATTTTAAACGTTATCAATGACAGTAATGACCTGAGATGTTGCAATGCCAGTAACAGCCAATCAATCAATCAGTCCCAGTAATCGTGTGATTTAATATATCACTTTGTTTAGTAATAACGATATCACTGCTACAGCACCTCTATTACACGCTAACAAGTTTGTCACCCAATCATGGCTAGATTGAGGTGTTGTATAAATTTTGATAGGTTATCTGTCCTCTGCTAGTAGTATTCGTTATAGTCTCCAAATGAACAGCAACATATAGTTCTCCGGGCGCAGATCGTCGCTCTACGAGAAAGTGGGCTTTCAATACGTGCTGTTGCACAGCATCTTGACGTCTCCCCTACATCAGTAAATAAATGGAAAAGGAGGCACGCTTAGTCTGGGAAATTGACCGACTTTAGATAGCATTTATTTATTTCATTTATTTATTAATTTTTTTAATTATAAACCTTATAAACCCGTGAAATTATGAAACCTAAATTACAGTTGCCTTGGTCCTGTTGAACTCTAATAGTGATTCTTTCTCTTTACTTCCCAGAATACCAAATAGCGTTCCCATAAGTAAGCAGGCTATAATTAATCTTGATTATCTAGGTATCTGCATGTTAATTACGTATTTCAGTTCGGAGACCTCCACCACGAATGACCACCCGTTAGGATAACGACGACATTCGACGAGCAGCATATGAAGATCCTTTTACCAATACTATTGCTATTCGTGAACGTCTGGCATTAAATGTTTCGGCTATAACGGTACGAAGACGTCTGCATGAGGCAGGAATACCTCATAGAATTCCTGCCAAGAAGGAATTTCTCGCCGAACGGCATCGTGCTGATAGGCTTGCCTTTGTTCAACAGTTTGTGGGGGAAGATATGGAATTTTGGTGACGAAAGGTCTTTTACTAGCAGAAGTCACGGCAGAATACATAATTGAAGACCGAGTAATATAAGGTGAGTTTCTATAATCATTAATAACAGTCAGGCTATAATAATTATAAGCAAGGGTAATATTATAATCAAAAGATAATAATTTTGTCAATAACCATGTATTTTCCGCTAATTGAATTATATTGCCACGAGAAGTGTGAAAATAAAAATTCTTCATTGAAAACCCCCCATTAGTTCTACTATGGCCTGCTTTCAGGCATTAAGCAAATGCATTATTAATGTTATGAATAATCACGTAGGCAAACTTATAATATAGAGTTCAGCCTGGTTACTGAATTAAAGAATATCATATCATAACGGACCGTTGCAGATCAAACTTAATGCTATTATAAGTATTAATCCTTGCAGATGAATAAACATTCTTAACTTATTGCAAGGGTTGTTGCTCAGCATTTTATTTCCCAAAACGATATAGCATTATTTTTCATATTACGAAAAGCAAAGCTTAAATTGTTAAAAATTAGATTTTTTCCCTTCAGATACTACAGAAGAAACATTTACGAGGTGACCAGGAATGGGCATGCCACAGTAAACGTGTTGTGCTGGATCTTCTTACATTGTATGGATGATATCACCAGGATTGAGTGGAGGTTCACTGGTGAAAAATACATTGAAGATCTTCAGGATTTCTAACTTCTTTCACTTCAACAGCGGAATTATTCCTCCCCACCTGCTCCTGTCATTTTCATTCACGACCGCTTCCCCATCCATACGGCCAGAATAGTCCAGGAATGGTTTCAAGGTCGAGAGGATCTGCAGTTGCTTGACTGGCCAAGTAAGGATACAGACATGAACCTCACTGACAATATTTAGGCTAATTTGGTAAAACGTTGGGAGCCTGAGAGGGAGAGGAGACCAGATCAACTTATGGACCACTGGGAACACGATGGAAGCTCTTCCACAACCGACCACTGATCGTCAGAAACCATGAATCTTCTATGCCTAACAGATTGCAAGAGGTGATCTAGAATTAAGGTGGCTGGACTTCTCACTAATATTAAAAATAAATGTAAAAATTAAGTGTGTATATTTGGATTACCCCATGGCTTCCGCTGAACTTCCGTGTCGTATGATGCAAAAAAAATAAAATCGTAAACAGACCCTATGCATATCGTTTAGCTCCAGGTCATGATTATTATAATTTATTTATTAGTTGATATCTTAAAGGACTTCAAAATCTAAAGGGAATTTCGCTATCCTGATTTTTTCTTTAAAAATTATCTAAAAAGAGAACCCTAGGACAATATCATCAAACTACATTTCTCCAAATAGCTCTTCCCACAATGGAAAGGTAAATGACTGAAGGGGCTGTTTAACAACAGAGACGTCTGTCTCTTATCGTCACACGAATGATGATAAGAGCGAAAGGGATTTCTGTCCGTATGACATTAAATCATGTATCACAATTAATATGTTAGAAAATATAAGCCAAGTGTATATGTTTTATCCATATCATGTAATAACTTAATTGTAATGAACGGCGTGTAGGGAATAACCTCTATACTATTCAAGAGGGAATACAAACCCAACCATGAATACATGAAACCTCTGAATATCAACAATTGTTTATCATTGGCAAACGAATTAAGTTTACCATATGGGAATGGTTAAAAGTTTGCACCAAGTTTGGGAGTCCTTCTTCACTTTCCATTACACGTTCTGGAATTTTCTCTGTCCCTAGTAGTTTCATTTTGATTCCTCAGTAACGTCTAGTCTCTCTCTCTCTCTCTCTCTCTCGTCTCTCTCTCTCTCTTCTCTCTCTCTCTCTCTTCTCATCTATTCTATATGTATTTACAAGAGAGAGTGAGTTTAACCCAATCCTTCTTCTTGTAAATGTTGTTGTATTCAGAAAATCTACAGTACTATAATAATATTAGGATAAACACTAAAAACAACACAGCATTAAAGATAAACAAGAAAATATTTAAAGTGGAGCTTTTCGTTAGCCATACACTCTATCCACGAGCATATCTAGTACTTCGTCCACTCATCGGGGTCGCAACAGGCCCACCTTACCCCTAGTCCCCCACCCATTTCAGTTGTAGCAAAGCCAGGCTGAGGACATCGGTACAGCAAAAGCAAGAAGCTCGTCAGTTTGAATTACATTTTAGAATTCGAAACCTGTAAGACGGCTTAACAACAAGAACTCAATCCCCGACAACACTCGCCCCGCCCCCGAATAAATATATATGCCATATATTAGTTTAGTCAAGTGACATATCAAGACTGCATACTTGAGCGCCAGTGGTATTTCTAGGTGACATTGCCACTTTAAAATAGCTAATATTTGAGAGAATGTTTGGGTTGGGTATGTTCAATGAAGTGCTGCTGCGCTCCTCATTATAGCTTCCTATTATATTATTGGTAGGAATCGCACTGCAACCGATACTATAAACTTGGCAAACGTGATAAGGTTAAAATATCCTGTTATGATGTTCGTGATTCTCTCCAATACCAATATAACTCTAAAATTTTGATCAATTTTAAGTATTGCGTAATGAATATGACCGATATATAATAACAGACACTGTGGTAAGATAACGACTTAGACGAAAGTTAAGTGGAATCTTAATAAACAAACTTATATTAAAAGTGAGACAGTAATCTTAGTTACAGCGATATAACCTACTCAGATTTCTTTCTTTTTCTTTTACTCCGTGTGTGTGTGTGTGTGTGTGTGTCTTTCTCCAACCATACCTAATGACTCCTCCCACTGAAAGAATTCCAGAGCTTATTGGTGGAACTCTTGCTAAGAGAGAAAGAGTCCTCCCCCCATCCCCCTCAGTAAACACTGTTACCATGTAATTTTTCGAAGTCCCTCAAGAAGGTGTACCAGGGAAACCTGTGTTCAACTGTACCTAACACACTAACCAAAGAAGTATTAGAACTAACACACTCTTACAAGTTGTCAGGACATCCTGGAATAAAGAAAACATGTAGAACAGTCACTAGAAACTATTTTTGGCCGAATTGCAATGAAGATGCTAAAAGTTTTGTTGAAAATTGTCATATCTGTAACGTACACAAGGGTAACGTAAATGTAAAAGCCCCTCTTGAGAAATATCCATCAGAATTAACTCCGTTTCAAGTAGTTTCAATGGATTTTGTAGGTCCATTTCCAAACACAACTAGAGGTAATCGTCAGATATTAGTTTTCATAGATTACTTGACTAGATATGTTGAGATCATTCCAGTCAGAAACAGAGAAGCAACTACTGTAGCAGAAGCTCTGAAATCTAGAATAATTACTAGACATTCATGCCCTCAAACATTATTATCTGATAATGCAGGAGAATTTACTAGTGACATTTTGAAGAATTGTATGAGTTTTATGAAATTAACAAGTGTCAGTTACAGCTTATAAACCAAGCTCTAATGGAGCAGTTGAGAGAACAAATCGTAAGATAAAGGATGTACTGAAAACTTTAGTAACTCCACAGACTGAAGATTGGGACTTAATGCTTGAAGACGTACAATTCACTATTAATAACACTGTAAATGAATCTATTGGGGAAACCCCACACTTTCTGTTATATGGTTATCAGAAAAGAATGCCAAATACCTTATTAGACGAAGCAACTCCACCAAGACATACTTATAATTACGAAGACTACGTTGCATGGAAAACAAGACGGACTTTCGAGACAGTAAAAGGCACAAGGTCTCGATTGAAGGAGTTACATCAAAAGTCTAGTAAGTATTACAATAAGAAATCAACAGTCCCAGAATTAAAAATAGGTCAACAAGTATATGTGCTTAATCACAAAGTTGAAGGACCTAATGTTAAAGTAAGTCCTAAATTTCAAGGTCCATATAGATTAATAGAAAGATTAAAGTTAAATAAATTTAAGCTAATGCATGAATCAACTTTAAATGAAACTGTTGCACATTGGAACCATATTAAAATAGTACATTCCGACATTTGGTCAGAAGAACATTTAAAGAATTTTAAAGATTTAAAGGAGTCAAGTAGTAAGGAAAACAGTAACGTAAATGATTCCCATACTTCATCAGCATTAGTGACTCCGAGATACAATTTAAGGAAAAGATAGGACTAAGTGCAACAGGTCAATAACATTGTTGTATAAGGTTTACTGCTTAGAATATATTTGCAGGAAATGGATTTCACTATGGCTCATGGTGAGCGATATCTGCATCTCCCTCTTGCAAATCAAGTAGGGAGCAATCCTAAAAGAACATGGTCATGTGAAGATGATACACGACATAGCGGTTGTAACTATCAACGTCACAGCTGTAGACGAACAGCAACAAGAACTTAATGGTTTAATGGGAAAAATCGAAAGCCTCATGTCTACTAACCAGACAATTCTGTTTTATAAAAGCTTTTTTTAGGGAAGTATTAGACAAGTGTTACCCAAGAGAATTAAGAAAAGGTCCTTGTTGCCATTCATTGGCACAGCCTTAAACACTTTGTTTGGTGTAGCTACTGATGGTGATGTAGATAAAGATAGGGCTAGAATAGAAAAATTAGAAATGTGGGCCGCAGAACGAGGTACCATCATAACTAAAGTCATTGATGCAACTAACAAGAACCAGAATTTGATTGTTAAACTAAAGGACTTTGTTAACAACATGGCTCAAAATATTACTACAGAGATAAATGACTTAAACAAGTCACAATATGTGACTAAGCTGTTATTTGAAACAGAAACATTTTTGTTGAATCGTAAGGAACTTTTAAATGCAGTAATGTTAGCCGCTAAAAACATATTATCACCATACCTCATCAGTCCTAGTGAGTTGCACCTTGTATTGAAAAATGTATGTTAGATCATCACTTCAAACCGCTTGTGCGAGATGTTCTTACTTACTATAGCTTGATTAGTGTAAAAAGGGTTTCTGATCACATTGTGTTGGTGATCCCATTTAACAATAATGAAGTTAATAACTTGATATCCATTTACCCTTTTCCAATGCTAGTAAACAACAAGTCAATTGTTTTGAACCAAGACATAGTACATTTTGCATTGCAACAAAATTCACTTCTGTTGGTGAAACTAAGTGACAAAGATTTTGATGATTGTATCATGCTTGAAGCCAATGAGTTTGTTTGCAATATCCAGAGCTTTTATGAGCCACTTAACAAATTGTATTGCATAGATGATTTAATTAATGACAGAAATGGTGAGAATAACTGTGAGTATATCCCTTACAGTCCTGATTTCAAAGCTCAAATTTTGTATGATGAAATGGTAGTGTTTTCACAGAATCAAGTAACAGCTAAGGTCACTTGTAGGAATAATCAATCTCAGATAATGTTTAACAACATAAAATCCTTTGTGACATCTTGTGAAGTAGTTGATTATTTTGAATTATTGTACTACAAGCCTACCATTTTTGCTTCTTATACCTGAAATTTATCTAGCCATATCAATAATTTGATAATGTCAAGGATTTCAAATTATCCAAACTTGAGTTAGAATCATTTGACAAACTTGAAGCAGCTAATCAATTTTTCTATATTTAAACAATACTGACATTTCCCCCATCATGTCCATGATAAATATTGTTTTGTTAGCACTCACCATAGTTGCTTTCATATGTATTGTCAGAGTGTTAGTTGTTAACAAACTTAACACCATTAAGTCTTTACTGAAAAATTTGCCTTCAAGTAACTAATATACTAGCATTATATATATATATATATATAACCATTTTTGATTACTTTCAACATTGTATTTTTTTATATGTAATCATTTTTATAATTTTAGGCATTGAGGTCACTGCCAGTAGGTGGCCGAGTGTTGTTAGGAAACAACAAGAGTCTGTCTAGAAATAGCTAGGGAAAATTTAGTTAGGAAAACCACTGGTAGAATATATATAGTGAAAGTAGAGTGATGAAGGATCTACCAGAAGTTAAGGTAGAAAAGGGAGTAGATGTGTGCAGCATAAGATTGCACGAATAGCAGTTTCGTAAACCAGACCAAAACATTGGCACTTGTTTTTGAAAACAGTAAAATGCAAACCGAACCAGAAAATATGAACTTTGACTCCTTCAGTGGGTGGTTACCGTCGAGGGACGAAACCAATCAGACGAATCTAGAGGTGGCACCGGAAGTAAGGAAAGCCATTCATGAAGAAGTAGGATGTGTCCTAGAGGAGGAGCAAATTGAAGTAGTTAGGTCGAAACTTCATTTGAAGTTCTAGAGAAACTCAGTCAAGAACCAGACCTTATACGGGGAGGCTGTGTTCCTTCTCACTCTGTTCCAGTGTAGTGTAGTAGTGTGTAAACTGTGTAATTGTGAACTTTATACCTTATTCTAATTATAAGAAAAATCATTAAGTGGTGTTTAACTTGCCCAGAGTCCCGGGACGTTTCCCATGCCAAGTAACGAAACAAAACTCCTGAGAGACATAGCTAAAACGAAATAAATAAATTACATGTTCCTATGAGAAAAGAAACTCAACCGTAACAAGTGATAAATGAAGGTTAGCCCATATAACAGATAACCTTTCAAACATACCCGTAACAACGAAGTGAACCAGAAGAAGAAGAAGAATAAGAACTCGTAAGTACGCCACGCAACATAACGAAGAGAAATAAAAAATAAAGACAAGCACAACATATATATATATATTTATATATATATAATATTATATATACTATATATTTAATAGATATATATATTATACGTTATACGATATATATAATATAAATGTATATTATCTATATATATATAATATATATTATATATATATATATATATAATATATTAAATATATATATATATATTATATATAAGTATATATTATCTATATTATATTATTAAAATATAGATAATTATATCTTAATAATATAAGATATTATATATATATATATATATATAATATATATTTAATATATTATTTCTAATATATTTATTTACATATATTTATTTAATATTATATATATATATATAATAATAGAATAATATATATATATATTATTATATAATATATATATGTATATAATACATACATATATAATATATTATATATATATATATATTATATAATATTAATATATATATAATATATAGTGTATAATATACCAATGTATATATAATAATATATATAATATTATATTATTATAATTATATATATATATATATATATATTACATATAATATAATATCTAATAATATATATATAATTAATAACTATAATATATATATATATATATATATATTATATATATTTTATATTAGATATATTTATATGATGATAGTATAATATATATAATATATTATTAATAGATTAATCGATTATAATTATATAAAAATATCTATTATATTTATAGATAATACATATACTTAATTTATATATATATATATTTATATATATATATTATCATAATTATATATAATATATATATTATATATGGTATGTATATATATATGTATAATATATATATATATATATATATATATATATATTATATATATGTCTATATATACATTTATATATATAATAATATGTATATATTATATTTAATATTATACATATATATATATTATAGATAATATATATATATATAATTATCTATATATATATATATATTATATTATTATATATAGATACATTATATATACAATATATATACATATATAATATATATCATATATATAATATATATATATATATATTATACATAATAATATACATAGATATATTATATTACAGAATGGTTGATAATTTGTTTTGAACATAAGGATATGAAGAAGCATGCAAATGAATAGTTCATGGGTTGTGAACTATAACTATGGATAGCAGCGAAGAGTCTGCAGGGCTCAAGACTACGAGGAAGATGACAGCAGGAGTCTTGGGAATAGTGACGCTGATTAGGAATGGGGAACTCCTTGTGTTCAAAAAGGAACCTTTATAATCCCATCGGAATTGGGGCATGCCGACTTTCTGAAGAGGTGCTTTCACACTTGCTGACTCACTACATCATCTTCCAGGCTTAATTGCATGTAAAACGAATTTATCAAGTATAAATACTATACAGTACATGATTTATAAGGTTTACATTTATCCATCTGTAAGTCGCTCTTTTAATTTTGCCTTTTGCATCTCATAGAAATGAATGTGAGTTACAAATCATATCAATCACGTTAGAAGTTCTTCTGTACCTAAACTTCTCTCTTACACTCCGTGGCGTGCGCGCACACACACACATGTATGTATATGTATATTATATATATATATATATATATATATATATATATATATATATATATATATATATGTGTGTGTGTGTGTGTGTGTGTGTAATTTAAGCATGAGTGTGTGTTCTTGTGCGTAAATCGCCTAGGATTATATATAAAAAAAGGATTATTAGCTGCAAAAAATATGAAGTTTCTGCCTGGGAGATTTGTAGCAAGTCGGCAAGCGGGGTGAAACAGCACCTCTTCAACTTGTAAACTAAACGTCATTTCATC